>NW_006711236.1:752927-975553 GCF_000271645.1 Tremella mesenterica DSM 1558 | reverse complement strand
CCGAAACTGATTTATCTTTTGCTTTTGCTGCTGAGTCCAATCGGATGTTGATAACATTCTGGCCAGTGTTACTCTTCTTGAGGATTGGGTTGAGGATATATCAGATTTTGAGAATGAGGATGAGAATGATCCGATGGTTGGTTTTGATTCGAGTACGATTGTGATTGATTTTGTTGAGATTGTCCGTTTCTTGAAAGATTAGAAGAAACTCTTCTTATAGTTTGAGGATGTGAATTAGGTGTTGATAATCCTAATCCAGTAGGTATGGGTAAAAAATAAGATCCACCTCCTCCACCTCCTCCACCACCTTCCCTCTCTTTTTCAGAGAGGGAATGCATATAAATATAACTTGATCTTCTTGATAAACTCGGTGTATCACTTCCACCATGACCAGAATTCGTATGACCTCCATAACCATAACCAGAAGTGGTACTTCCCAAACAAGATTCCTCGTCATCTTTCGAATCATCATATGATAATCTAGGTGAAGCGGAAGGTGAAACAGGAGCTGATCTTGATGGTGTTCTAGAAGGAGTTTCAACTGATAATCCGAACGAACCGGATCTTGCAGATTTCGGTAAAGTGGAGTTCAAAGGTGATAAACTTGTCATACTGGTCATACCTAATAAATGTTGGGAGCTTTTCCTCGAAGGAAGTGTGAGTGGGACAGGTCGATCCGATATTCTTCCTCTGGATAAAGTCGCGGAATTTGGCATTTGATCGGAATTTGACATGTTGGGTGATAAACGAGATTTCAATTCAGAGTAAATGCTTGAAAGTCCTGAAGAACGTTTCCATGCCGATCGAAGGTTGGTGAATAGTAACCAGAGACACGTGGCTATTGCTAGTGGGAGATAAACTCTGTTATACACTCCAAGTTGATCAGGGAGGAAACAAGGTCGGTCAGCGTGAGTAAGGGTGGTGGTGGTGGAAGAGGAGGGGGAAGGAGACAGTGGAGGTGGGACAAGAGAGAGTAGTTGGAAGCCTGGTCGACGGATACCTGTGGAGGATGAAAATGATTTGACGGTGACTTCGCGGATACCGGGCGGGTGAGTGTATTCGCAGTAATCGTGGTCGTCGCCGCTGTACATGAGTATTCATCGATAGTGTTGATGCGATACGGCAGGCCAAATATTAAATCACGACCGTCTGAGCGGAGATGGGGTTGCCCCAGGAGTGAGCAAAATTCAGACAAACCCTAGACTTGGGGGGTGAAATCCACCACTTGAATGTGGAAGCGTTATGCGAAGCATGGACAAAGAGAAAGATGGATGTGACAGAAGGCAGATTGTGGAGAAAGAAAATGAGACAGAGCGAGAGGGGGAGGCATGAAAACCACGACCAACCCACCTAAACACAACACTAGGTTTTATAACATCCAACAAAAACCTCGTCGTTTCACTCCCTAACAAATTCTGATAACCCGGTCCAGCACCTTTAGCAATCCTACCTCTTTCCCTCAAAGATCCACAATCCGCTTTTTCCGGTCTCGCCAAAGGTATATGTGAAATCAATATAGCAGGTCCTATCAAACCATTTGGATCTCCAGTTTCACCAAGAGTACGTTCTTCTCCTAAAGCTTTTACGAATTCAATAACACCACCACCTACACCGTCCCATTCACCAAATTGCATTTCAGCAGCGTACCTCCTATAATCTTCTTCTACCAATCCTACGGCGTCTAAAAGGATGAGAGAATGGTTGGCTATTGGTAAAATGGCGTTTGGAGGTGAGAAATGTTTAGAATAACGATCTCTTGCTAAAGGTGAGAAAAGAGGGTTAGGACCGAGAGGAACGTCATGATTACCGGGAACGAAGAACATCGGTGTGGAAGTTGGAAGTCGGAATATTGAACGAAAGAGGGAGACATAGTCGTCGTAACTGGATGTTAGATTTGCGACTTTGTTCGGACCTCCAATTCCAGCTTTCTTGAAACATACGGCTAACGCTCCCGATACGACTGATTCACGCTGCTTATCACTCTGAGTCGATCAAGTCTTACCACCCACACTTTTCGGTCCGGCCTATTTGCAGCTCGCACGACGGTAAACAGTGCCACGAGCATTCGACAACACACAAAGAGGATTGTAATTGAGGGGCCAAAATCCAACGGCATTGACAGTCCAGATAAGGGTACCAAGTGATATGATGAATGAACAGTCCAAGAACTAGATACTAAGTGGGGAGACGTATAACATGGCAATCGCAGTCTAGATAAGGGCAGAGAGTGATACAGTCATGCACCAGCCCAGAAACCAGATAGTAAGTGGAGCAGACAGATACCACAAGAAATCATATGTGAAAAGACAAAACTCACTCTTGATCACTCATCACTCCCCTCCCCCAATCCAACATATCTCCAAGGACCAAAACCACATCCACCCTTCCCAGTCGCATGACCACATTCCAACTTTTACGCATAAACAACTCGTCCATTGCCTGACGAAGCATGTTCATCCATGGGTTCGAATCCGGTGCGTAGGACAGTCGAGGGTGAGGGACGTGAGGGTCGGCGAGGAGAACGACGTGGGTGGGTGGGTAAGGGGAAGAAGGTCGAAGGATGGAATCTGGGAATTTGCATGATGAGAGGGAAGAGAAGAACTGAGGTTAGTGAGGTCATTTCCTTCTGATGTGACTAGGTGCGGTGGGGTGGGGTGACGTGATGGAAAGGTGGAGATATCGTAGGGGAGACTCACTTCGCCGACCTGGAGGTTAGCGATCGTTACGATGTGTATAACAAGCTTAGTCCGTTGGACATTAACACTGATAGTAGAATAATGATAGAACAGTCAGAATTTGATTATCTGCAACGAAGCTAACCGCGAGAGATTCCAAGGTTTGAGGAAAGATATGGTTTGGGATAGAGTACTGGTAATGATGCAGACCAGAAAATGATACAAGCTGTGAATGAAGTCTGAAGGGAAGGAGAGGGAGTTTTAAGTTGGCCTTTCATCGGGCGATAAATCATAGATTCCACAGACAATTGTAGTAGTCAGCAGGGAGGACATGTGATGATCAGAAGACATGAATATGAAAAAGAGTGAGAATTTACGACTCACCTCGAACCAAACGACCAAGACGACCCAACCAAACCTCAATCCTAATAATTGTGTGGAACGACTTTTCAATCCAGTTCTTCTTGTATTCAACACTATAGTAGGTGTCCCAATCGTCCCTCTTGATGTTTTTCTCGGTAAAGTGGGAGTGAGATTCGTACCAATTTGGTTAAAGTCACCTTCATGACCATTCGGTATGTGATTTCCAAAGGGCGTCCCGTAACCTCCATTTCCAACCGGTGTTCCATAACCTCCATTGCCAGGTGTAACGTATCCTCCATTTCCAGGTGTAATGTATCCATTACCAGTAGGTGTACCATAACCTCCATTTCCCGAAGATGTAACATATGTCCCATTCCCACTTGATCCATATAAACCTTGAGTAGATATCCCACTCAAAGATGTCGAGGTAGAGATGTATCCCCCATTTCCAGGCGTACCGATACCCGTGAAATTCGATGAAGTGGATCTATGTATAGTAGGTGTAGTCAATGTTGAACTTGAGGTATTTCGAGGTATTGGAGAAGGAGCAGTTTGATGTCTATGAGGATGAGGGGAGATATTTCGTTTGGTTGTAGGTTGAGGGGAAGACATGTGGGGGGCTGGTAGGGTGAATCACCCACTTATTAACTCGTGATTTAAGAAAGAATGAAAAGGATCGAATACAGATTTGGATCGAGAGATTTAGAGAGAGAGAAAGTAAAGTAGTGTACGATGAAAGAAGCTCTTCTCTTAAAGGGTGGGAAATGAGTGATTTTATGAATTCTAGAAGATGTGGGTGATATATACGGTCTACAGTAGAAGAGTAAACCCAGTGCGCGGTTCTTATCGTTTCGTGACGATGATGTAATGTTTCGGATCAAGTTGAGATGAGACAGTCTGTCAGATCCAAGGTATACAATAGCCGCTCTACACAAAGATGAGCCTTACGCCGTACACCTTACGCCTCGATGTTGGATGGATGTATGAGAGAAAGATGGAAGTAAAGATGTAAGACCTCCGAAGGCCGAAAGAAAGGGGGGAAGGGGGGAAAGAAACGCGAGGGTCTGCGATCGAAGTCTGCTCGTCACACCGTACACCGTGACCATTCATGACACATAGTTACTGTATGCATCTTCGTGTCAAGGGGGACATACAGTCGTACTCATATGTCAAGGTGATAGGCGACTACCCCTGGCCTGGCACATCCATCGCTGCAGACGTGTCTCATGTTCCACGTCATTGGCGCAGAAGGATCTCCCACAGCCGCAGACTTACTCCACCCCTCGTCACCCAGGTCAGGGCGTCAAAAGCGGGCGTCAAAAGCCGACAACAGGTCGTACGACTGCTCATTTCATTGCATCATTGGCCATTGGCCATTACTGCTGCAAGATTCACACCCACCACTCACATCGCAATTCATATACTATCGAAAAACGCAGTACGAAAAACACAGATCCAAGGGCCGCCTCGTATCCTCGTATCCTCGTCACGTCGTCACATTATCGTCCCGACCATCAGACTGTAAAACGTCTCAATCTCATCACAAAGTCTTCTCGTGTTCAAAGCTCGAAGGAGCAGTCGTACCCGCCATGCTGAACCCAGAAGCGTCCTTGGTGAAAGGGTTCGTGTTGGTAGACGAGGCAGTGGCACGGGCTTTGACGTTGCCAAATACGGGTCGGACCACGTTGAAATAGAGAACCTCGGCGCCTCGGGTGGCAGGAAGCATCACTGGGAGGTCAGTTCGACTATCCAACGTATTTGCAAGTCTCCCCAAAACCGAAAGGATTGAGAAATAGAACCATGAGGACAGTCACTCACGATAGATGATAAACAAAGTCTTGAAGACATAGTACATCGGGATCCAAAAGAGAATGGCCCTGACACCCATCGATTCGATGAGGTTCATCATGCCGAAAACGACCTGATGGTCAGCTCTTGACAGATGCAAAGATGAAAGCTGTTCACTCACCCAGTACGTCAACCATTGTTTGTCGTCGTTTGTCCCCGGCGACTCGATAGCTTGGATGGACAAGTAAGCGGGGAGAGCCCAACCGATCATGTTGGACACGGGCTGAGCGAGACCGAACATGTTGAAGAAGATGAGTATGACCGAGCTGAAATCAGTTTGGGTTTATAGGCGGGTGAACACGTAATATTCCACGTTGAACTGGAGCGACAAGAAGGGCAGTTCCCGAGAAGTCGAGTTGAAGGGAAATATCATTTCAATGCTTACGAAGCTCCCAGGGCCAAGACACCGTAAGCTTTAGGAATTCTGGTACGAGTCTCAAGGTCGCGCAGCATGGGGTATTTGTTGAGCTGCAAATCAGTGAAAGGCTCCAGTATGCCACCCAGGCTCATACTTTGCAAACCAAGTCAGGTGGATGAATGGATGAAAAGGCGTTGTGAAAATTACGGAAGGGCGGTAGAACGTGGAGCAGATGAATAAGTATGAGCAAAGCTGGTTAATCGAGCTGCATGGTGACATGGTATTATGCGCGATAAGATCAACTTGACCAATCTGAGGCGTGGCGAAGATGACAAAAATGGAAATTGGACTCACCTCAGCATCGAGACTGTTAACTTGTTGAGAAACAAACTTCTGTGCATTTTGAGTATAAGGATGGTTCAAAAAGTTTTGTTTAATCTGTTGAGATTGGGCGGACATCTAGAAGTGTCAGTATCATGTGACTCGTTGAATAATTTTTCCTCAGATTTTCTCAATGACCAAAGGATTGACGACCAGAGTGTGTGACACGAAATGTCGTCGAGGGGAACAGGTTCGAGATGAAAGAAAAGTCATTACTGATACCACCGGGATGATATGTGGTGGAGGATAGGATTACCCGTGGGAATATCCCTCTTTCCCTCACACATGTGTTATGAATGGAGGAAGAAAACTTGACTGACCTTGTATAACTACCTCTGTTGATATCTGCTTGCTAAGTCTGAATCTGACCTCTGTAGTGAATAGTTGAACAGTTGTACAGTGGTGGATGAAAGGTGATGAAGAGAGAAAGAGAGAAAACGAAACTCGTCATATGTCGGTTTGCGGCGTGGTCGGAAGGGAAGCCTATGACGTTGTTCCGGTGTTTACAGCGGGGATATTGATGTGGCACTCTACCTGACCGACGTGGCGCCGAAGGGGTCTTGTGACCGTGATGAGTTTTGCCTATTGAAGTGCTGATGTTTATAGCTCACCTTTGGGGCATGGAGCAAAGGAGCAGCATGGCAGCATGTATCTCTTTCTCAGATCTAACAAGTCCAACTACGATGAATGGATGATATGGAAAAAGTGGTGGATCTCTTCAAAAGTACTGTGCAGAGTAATGAAAACGACAGGTAATGTCCATCTCTCTACTTGCTCTACTCTAAGTACTATTCCACAAAAAAAAACCTACACCCCATCTCCTTGTCCAACACCTCTGATCATATCTCTATAATCACACAACCTCAACAAGTTCCTCTGTAACATAGCGATAGTCATCACCCCAACACTAGGTACGTAAATCCCCGCTCTATCCCTAACATCATTCTCAAAATTCTTCTCACCAGCAACGTTGACGCAAACGCATCCGTCTTTCAAACTCGACGTCGGGACTTTATAATTAGGGTTCGGTACAGCTGAAATGACCACATCCGAAATACCTAAAGCTTGATCGATGGTCAAAGAAGTAGGTGAAACTACATGATGTGGATTATATTTAGAAGAAGATAATAAAGTTGAAGTTTCAGGTGAACGTGTAGGATTCGAAGGGTTCGTACTACTACTCGTACTACTCGTGGTTTTAGTGTTCGTGTTTGTTGAAGATGAGGTCGGAGGTGTGGGTCGTTTTGAGAATTCAACGATTGAATCTATATCAACACTTAAAACTCTTGCACCGTCATTAGCTAATAAAGCTGCTAATGGTCTACCGACGACTTCACTTCGGTTCAAAACGGTGATTACTTTTCCTCGAGCTCGATCACCGTATTCGAGCATGGCGTTGTATACTCCGAGATGTTCGAGGACTTTGACAATGGCCAAAGGGGTACAGGGGATGATTGATTTTACGGTTCCTGGTGGAGGGGGAGCTTCTTGACCTGGTTTGAGGATCGGTTGGGGGATGTGGGAAGCGGGAATGGGGCGAAGGGTGTGGGGGGAGATGAAGCGGATGCTGGGGGTTAACAATTGGACAAATGTACAAAGACTTTCTGGCGGCGCTGAATATGTGTATTAAGATACGAGAAGGAGGGGGGAGAATCGATGTGCGACGAGGATAGAGCGAAGAAAGCTGTCACAGAGTTGTGGCAGACAAAGAGGGGTGGGGGTATAATCGTACGGTATGGAAGGCGAGAGAAAGATTAGGGAAGTAAATGTGATAGAGGAGAGGAGGAGTTGGATGAAGGGAGTGACGGGGAGAGGAGTTGGCAGAGTAATGTACAACGTACTTGTGATAAAGGTTGAAAAGGAATTGATGATTCAACCCTTCCACATCTTTTAGGGGACTGACGACAGATTGTAGGT
This sequence comes from Tremella mesenterica DSM 1558, assembly GCF_000271645.1. Taxonomy (NCBI): domain Eukaryota; kingdom Fungi; phylum Basidiomycota; class Tremellomycetes; order Tremellales; family Tremellaceae; genus Tremella; species Tremella mesenterica. Next base: position 968,011 of record NW_006711236.1, on the reverse strand, counting down.
ATTGGTCCTAACAATTAGTTCATTCCCGGATACTCACCTTCGCATTATCTTTCAAGCAAGCCCAGCTGTCCCATTCGACCCACATATACCACGAGCATTTATGCACTCTCTTACAGTAGGATGTAAAGAGCCACTGTATGTGAGGATATATGAAGAAGAGACGTGTTATGATGTATGAGATAAAATCTTAAGAACAGATCTACTCACCTGCCTCCCACCGTAAATAGGATAATAAACCATGATCCCATCTACATTATCATCATCGTTTGCCTATTTATCAGCTTTATCTCAACAACCCACTAGTCGTGATCCATGAGTCGAGTGGATTTTTATTGTAAAACTCACCTCTAGGATAGCTTCTTCAACATCTATCCCAACACCTGCATTATCCATACCTTCCCTAGCTTCACCCACTAAACGAAGTTCGAAATCTATACCTATCTGTTCGCATGCTCTACGTGTGAACTAAAGTCAGCTTTCCATTATCATTATCTCTTTATTTGAATTCCACTTGATTGATATCCCACCACTAGAGCTTGTCTTGATCAGACCACCCCATTTCTTTCCCCATCAAGAATCAAGGTCCTTCCTGTTTCTCTTCTCCCTCCCTCTCAAACTCGACCAAATCTCCCCATCCTCGAATGACTATATATCCAAAGTCCTAGATATCTAACAAAGTCATGACCCATCTCAACGAAGTTGTTCTTCCTCTCGAAAAGACGAACTAATACTACCGATATGATGTGATAATGATAAAACCTGACAATTCCCATCATTTCACTCGAAGAAGCAAAAATCCCCCCTCATCCTTCCTGGAGTAACAACATTCAAAATCAAAAAAACCAAATCTCACCGAATTCACACAAGAAAAGATGCAAAAACACTCACCTCAGCATAAGTCCTAGCATCTTCTTTCTTAGTAGCTAATATCCCTAATAAATTCGGTGGTCTGTTCTTGAACCTGGAAGAGAGGATGACGTTCAAAAGTTCAGATTTGAAAGGTACGTGTACTTTCGAAGCTGTCACTAAAAGACCTTGAGGTGGGTTTGACGGTTCAGACATATTTTAATCTTTGATTTGCTTATTTTATATATGAGTGCCTGCTTGGAAGTGGGAGTGGGAAGGGGCAGTGAAGAGTTTGAGGGTTTGTTAAGGGGTAAAAAGAAAAGGTTTGATAAGATGTTTACGTTGGTGTTAAGAGATGAGATGAAAGGAGAAAAATCAAAGGATTGAAAGAAAGTGAGGAACGAAATTTAGCTCAAAAGCTTCTTCAGGGCGTGGCGTGAATTCTTCGTCACGTGATCGGATATCGGGCTCACTACTCCGGCGGCATTGCAACAACTCACTATAGCAACGAAATCAACAATCGAGCAATGACACCCCAAGTAACTATTGCTTCTCCACACATATAGCCTGTCAGACTAAGCTCAATGATCCATTGGCTCAACTATGAGTACTTCTCTTAAGACGATGGCCAACTCGGACCGCCCTCTGGCGAGATCCACACAATGACAGTGGTTGAACAAATTGCATACGAAGTTAACGAATCTTTCAACAAACGTCCTTCACTCGGATCCCCTTCATTCCTCTCGAACCTACTCAAAAGATAAATCGTGACACTCAAGAGCTAACGAATGACACTCGAGAGCTAAAGAATGACACTCAAGAGATGTTCCAAGACCCCCACGAGGTTAAACGACACCTTCAAGAATCGAAGCAGGATAATCAAGAGAGACAGCGACTGAGATACGTCACCGACCCAACTTAAACCATGGATTTCTCATCCGTCAAACGAGCTTGACTCCCAGTCAATTCGTTGAGCGCATATTGATCCCTTCCTAATTCCAAAGAAGAAGAATCGTCTTTCCTCTGTCTTTCTCCCTGTTGATCAGTGCTTGTCCTTTGATCATTCCTTCTTCCTTCCACTCTAACGCCGCAACTTTAGACCGAATATGACGTGTTGCTTTAACCCAGAACGAAGATAATCGCTCCATAGAGTTGAATGATGAACATTTCTGTTCCCCTGACCATGAAGATGGAATCGACGGATGTAGGACTGGGGGCTGAAAAATATTAATCACTCACATGAACATAAGTCTCCGTCTCCACTTCGACATGAATCTCCGTAGGACCCAATCGAGTATTTTGACCAAATACTTGAGGTTGCTACTTTGTCAACTTGCACTCACAACACGCAATTTTCAAAACTGAAATCCATCAAGTGAAGGATAATGCAGGCCGCGGATTATTGGAACATACAACGAGAGGCATTGTATTCATGGGCGGGACATGTCATCGGAGAAAGTGGAGATGATAGAACTCACATGGGTCATACGATCAGAAGGGACGGCCATAGACCTCATGGAAACTCTGGCATTGAGGGAATATAACAATCCCACTCCGTAAGCTTTCCCCTCCAGTGCGATGAGTAAAGCTCCGAGTAGAGAATCAGGTGTTTGGGCTGATGGATCAGCACAAATTTACTTTGTCCCAACGAATTTATGTGGACTGTACTCTATGAATCACTCACACCACTCGATAACGTAAGCTAGAGCTAAGACAGTCGGTGGGAGTTGAGCTTCGAAAGTGAGTCGAATCCAACGTGTGATGGTCTAAGGTAAGTAACTTTCTCTTCTTTCCTTCTCCCCCATCTCTTTCTTGACCTTTCTCCCTCCCGCCCTCTCTCTTCCGATTCGAGAGACGCCATCAAGGACATCTCTGAGCGAAGCCAAATGCTCCTATAATAAGTCCATCGTAGATATCTGGAATTTGGAACCTGCTAAAGAAAGGAGAGGGAAGGATGAAGTACTGTAGACAAACCTTATCAGTCTGATACCATCTTTTCATTAGCACACCGCTCAACCTACCAAAAGTGTGTCACTTACCCAGTCTTGGAATGAACCAGTGCCCACATGATAGCGACGGCTATCAGGACGTCCGCTGCAGTGGTGCATGACCCAAAAACTGTACGTCAGTTTTACTCTATTTATGATGCCCTCCTTGATGTCTCGGCACTACCCACAGCTTTCATGATCTCGTCATCACGGCAAGAGACGGGGATATGGGAGATTATTTCACGATGCCAGCCGTGGACGGGGTACGGAAATAGTTCATGAAAAGGGAGAAACGTACTGATCAACCAAGCTCCAGAATGAGAGGCTCCGAGGAGAGAAGGCTGATTTCCAAATTCGATCTTCCATCAGTACATCGTCTTTCCGTCTTTCATTTTTACTTGGTCCAAACATCGTAAGTTTCGTCGGCATCTATCCAATGGTGGTCTTTCCATAGTTGAGCAGAAAGACTGGAGCTGCGGTGGGGGAGAAAAAAAAGTCAAGGCTCACGGTCTCACCGATCCCACAGACAAATCTATAATCAGTCTTTCTTTATTCTCAATTCAAGATGAAAGTCAATCAACTCACGCTGCTGTACTCAAAAGCTAGAAGTTAGCTGCCGTCGTCTATATCCAATGATGCGGAAACCTCGACTCATATTAAACGCAAGCAGATGCTAACCCCCTTGTGCCCTTTGTCCCAAATAAGAACAGCCCGAGTTGGAACGATCAACCACAATCCGCCTATGATACAAATGAAGTGTGACAAGTGGCTTGAGCAGCGAGCCACTCCGAGGAGATAGAGAAGACGAAGAAACCCACCAATGCCGTACCGAGGAAATACCAGTTTCTCTTCAAGAGCAAGAAAGCTATTTGTCAATCTCAGTTCTCTCATCATTCTCTTGGAGTAGAATTTGAGGATCACAACCTCGAAAGCTTCCAGCCAGAAGAAGCGTTAGGAGATGTTTGGTATGAGAGGTAGATCGACGACGTTGAAAGATCAGATTAAGAATTTCACTGACCTCTCCATGCGAACCAAGCTTGGATAGGCCTTGATGTCAGCTTTACACGAATTCAAGATTAAGTAAAGCTGACCAGACGACCAAAACTGACTGTCAGCTGATCGTCCTATAGATCCATAAATATCTCTGCTTCGACAAATCTCGGTCAAAATTCCACGGGATAGAGTACGAAAGTACCCTTCAACGTTCAACGTCTATATGCACTGAGTGCCCTTTATTGACGCCCCCATCCAATCGAATGTTGTTACCGAGGGAAGTATCGGGAAATGGACCGAGAAACTCACCATCAAAAGTCGGCATCATCATAAGCCATCTCCTCCGTCAGTCGTCATCACACAAAAGAGAAGGACACATACCGAACTTCGAGCCATGGTCTTCTAGTCAGCCCACGTTGCGACTCAAGTCAAGGGAAGAGCTCACAACCATTGACCGAAGTGGGCCACAAAGAGGTATGACATGTAGATCCCTTCTCATCAGTCTTTCCTCTTTCCCCTAAAATCACTCGCTCTATCATAGTGATACCTTCAAGATAGGGTAATCCGTGCTTTTTCGCATTCATGACCAAGTTGTCGAATGAGACCCTCGGAAACAGTAAAGTCCCAGAAGTCAGGTGTCATCACACACGAAACTATCCTGCACGATAATACGGAACGTCTTCAACAAAAAACTTGAGGAACCCGTACATGGTCCGTCAAGGTCTCGGAAGAAAGAGATCGGCCAGACATGGGGGAAAAGCGACGGAATGACTCACAAGTGAAGATCGTGATAGCAAGGTTCATAGCCCCTACCCAAATGACGAGCGCTTTAGTCCACCATTTATCATCACCTTGGTACCTGACCTTATCAACTTTTACTCCTCAACCTCTTGGGTCCTCATGTTGTGAACAAAGACATCCTAACAATCCGACTTCAGGTGGTGATCGGATACCAAGAAACTCATGATGCACAGAATTGAACGAAAAATAAAGCGTCATGGTGGGGAGAGAGGAAAGGAGGAGAAGGATGGGATGGGATGGGATGGGATAGAGTGAAAAAAATCAGACATACCGGAAATAAGTGTACATCTGTACGCATAGTACACCTCTATATTATCAACACTCTGTATCTCATCCGACTACTTTACTTCCCTTCCAGAAGTATTCTTTCCTCCCCATTAGACGAAGAATAGCCGCAAGGAAAGAGCAAACAAATAAGAAGGAAGGATATAGAATAAGTAAGAAGCAAAGGTGATTGACGGCCCTACCAATCTTCTCGTCACTTCCACTCGTGATATTTCCAAGGGAGGTCTATATGAGGTAATGTGAGAGATAAGATCCCCCTAATGTGAAAATCTGAAGTTTGAGACAAGGGGGAAAGTGATTGATTACGAGTACTGTCATTTGAAGATGGATAGGGGGGAATGACTTACCCGAGGAAAGTATCGATTACCAAATTAGCGAATTGACATGCTGACCATCAGTCGAGTTCTACCCAGATGAAAAGAAGATCGAACCAAGCATAAAATGCTGTCAGTTAGCGAAGTTCACCCACCACTGTTTCACCTTTCTCTTGATCATTGAAATTCACGATAATGTTATCTCTTTTGGAAGGATTTAAATCTGAGATCGATCCGCTTCCTCTAATATCAAACTCATGAGAAACTCGTTGACATCCAGTCCTACCCTTCTTCGGCAAACACTTCTCGGACCTTTATACACGTATGACATCAAGCTCTTTCCAAAGATTTCATTTTACTCCTCTACTCTTATGATGATAAGATTCCCGTAATACTTCATCAATATCACTCAAACACGTGTAATCTCAAAATCAAGACACTCGATCACATATCACTATTGACACAACACCACACTCACACATGATGACAGAAGATCGACAACAGAGATAACTGGAAAGCAAGTAGAATACTCACAGCTTGATCAGCGAACAAAGCCGTCGCACTCGCCTCGTCATATCCATCTATCTCAGTAGGATAAGTCATCCTCTGTGTGTATAACTTTTATTTCCCTGATCGGACTTGTGTGTATATCTTGGTTTTTTCCGTTCTTCCCTTAAGTCTTCTTTCTTTTACTGAACGACTCGTTCTTATTCCCTCGAGAACAAAGATGTTACAATACGAAGGTTTCTCCGAATGATCAGAGAAGACAAGAGAAGAATAGACAACGTGAGTGAGGGTTTTGCGTTCTTTTTGAAGAGGTCAGTGCAAGTCAAGTTACCAAGTTACTTATAATTACTCCCTCCTCTACTCTATCATCTCCGTGAAAATGTACAACTGAAGAGGTCCGACGGTATCAGCTGTCTAATCAAGCCACCAACAGATGGAAAAAGTGGTTCCTAAAGCCACCAGACTAAAATTCGGGGGTGAGTGCTTAGGACCTCTCTCTCGCTTTTTCTCTCGCTCGCGATGTGACGCGAGGGGTGACTGAGAGACCCAGGACCCGATGGAGATAGGGGAAAATGAAATAGCAAGGTGATGAATCATTGATGTTGTACCTGGTTGTTGGGGAAGTGTACTACGGGTCGAGCGGGAGAGGAGGAGGGAGAAGAGAGAGGGGAGGGGAGAAAGATTGAAGATGGAGATGAGCTTACCATGGTTTTGGGCAGGCACCACACCACTGTATCTTTTTCATCAAAGCTCACGGACCACAGACCACGGAGCAGACGAATCAGAGGCTAAGTAGAGTACGGTAGAAGTAAAGACATCAGTAAAGCTTTTGAGCAGAGAAAGAATGTGACAACCCTTCCTTCCAACGATCCATCAATACTTCTCTTCGTGACTGATGGCAAAATCGGGGCGAATTTTGCAATCGTGAAATCTCTTTCTGAGTAGTGGTCATGTAAGCTTCGACATTCTTTAGTACAGCATTGCAGAGATGAGTCGCCTGTGTATGGTCAGATAAATAATGAAGAGAGAGTATACAGAAAGTGGCCCCTTATGGATGGGGGATGGTGAATTGATAGTGACGATGATGTTAAAGATCTCTGTCAGCAATGGTAAGTCGAAAGAATCTTACCTACGGTATCGACGTGAGAGAGAAAACCCGATTGATTTGTGAAAAAATGTGATATTCTTTGACCCTCCTTTACTGATTGATCCAAGCCCGATTTGATCCATCAGTTACCGCATCACATCAGTACGGGACCTATTTATTCTCGTCTTGCTTGCTCTTGCCCCACTCCTCTTGTTCGTCCCAATTCGGTTCTTTGCGGCTAAAAAAAAGGTCAATCGGTGGCAGTGGCTAAAAGCCAAGATTGGCGATGTTCCATCTTGATCTTGAAGAGCATGTAAATTGTAATCACTTCTGTGACCTCTGGCTTCACGACACCTGGGCGAACGTGTTTTCATGTTGGGACCTTTCCACTCCATATGTCCGTCACGCGGATGATCTGGGGCTAGTGGACCGTGCTTCGTGTCAATTCGTTACCCCCGTTACCTAGATTGACTGGTTAGTACGGCTTTACGACTCCGTGAAGTCCGTCAGTGGACGATAAGCCAACCTTTATCCTTCAGTAGATCACCGAGATCAGAGGTCGTGGAACGTCTATGCATAGAGTGTGTGGGAAGGGACTGCACATGCCAAAAGAGGGAAGAGAGAAGAAGGAACGTATGTGTCCGTTTTTGGGGTTTGAAGAAAGCGTCGGTGAATGGATAAGTCGATTATCGACGGACCGGTACTTTCGGAAGTTACGAGATATCGAGTTGGGAGTTGTGATGGCAGATTTAGACCTTCTCGCCGTCTGTCAACCTGGCTTGAGATCCATAGGCTAAGTTGCTCATTTGATATTGATCCCCTTCTTCGATCGAAGAGTCGTCCTTCCTCTGGTGCACCGGTTCTCCCTGTCTATCAGATATCGTCTTCGGTGGATCCTCTGGTACCGCGATTGTCAAGAAGCTTGTCAAGGGAATCGACGTGACATCACGGTCAATCGACGTTGCAGAATGGTGGTCTGGATATACGCTTCGAGATTTGCCCAAAAGGGGTATACGGGTACAGTCGACAGATCTGATGTGTAGGGAAGTTTGATCGGTAAGGGAAGAATGACGCGAAGGAGATCACACCCACCTGAACGTAGGTCTGCGTCTCCACTTCCACATGAATCTCCGCCGGTCCGGCAGTACGCGAATGGCCAAAGACCTGAGGGGTCTGGTAACTCTGTATATTCAGCATCCATATAATCACAGAGGCTTGGGACACCCGGCCGGAGGGACCGATGAGAGAAGATACCGTCTATGGACGTTGTATATCCAACGGAGAGGAAAAGGAAAAGGGAAAGGATGACTCACAGGGTTGGTGGGCTTCTCCGCCTGGGTTTGCATGGCAACTCGAGCATTGAGGGAGAAGAGAAGACCGACGGCGTAGGCTTTTCCTTCGAGACATTGGAACAAGGCACCGAGGAGAGAAGAAGGAGTTCGGGCTGATCGTTTAGTCTCTCTCCCTCACCGTCATTCCATTTATTTTCGTCATAGCATAACCGATGCCTCTCTTGGTGTCGTCAAATCGATACCCTTCTGTAGCAGAAATAGGAAAACGAAAATAAAGCAACAATGTTCACTGCAGGGAGGAGACATGTTCAAAATCATTGATTAACTTACACCACTCGATTACGTACGCCAACGAAAGGAACGTCGGGGGCAATTGAGCCTCGAAGGTCAATCGAACCCATTTGGTGATGACTCTGTCGGTGTGCGACCAGCTGAAAGGTTAGCGATTATACCTTTCTCTCACCTGTCCACAGCCTCTCCGTATCCGCTTCTTCCGCCTATGTCTAAACATATGAACCGCATGTGAGTATCGGCGTGGACGTGGAAAAGGAGATGATGATAGGACATAGGGTTGATCACCAGATGGCAGGATAGGGATGAAAGAGCTGTAAACGGTACTTACCCAGACTTCGATCGGAGAAGCGTGACCATGATAACGAAGGCGATGATCACATCACAGGCGCAATTGCAAGCGTTCCAAACTGAAGAATCAGCACGTCATTCTCCCGGTGAGACAAGCAGCAAAACTTGTGGATACAGCAGACGAAGATCGAATAGGCGGGGTGGGTGAAAGACGGAGGATTGGAAGCTCGAGACCCACTGATCAGCCATGCACCAGACTTGTTAGCATCCAACAAAGAGGCTTGGCTTCCGAACACGACCTATTGTAAGTATCAAGTTTGACTTCTTGAGGACGAAGCTTACCGTCACGCCGAGACCTCCGATCGCGCTGGATGTCAGTGTCAAGCCCTCTACTTCTTATAATACTTACGCAGCAATGATCAAGCACTGCTCCATCAGCGTTGTCCCATACGGTCAAAGGTGGAAGGACAGTCTTTAGCGAGTGCAAACCCCGAAGTAGACAGGGGCGGCAGTTAAGGAACAGTCCAGCTGTAAACAAGTTTCCGAAAGTGCTCACAATGAATAATACCAACAGAGGCCAGCTTCGTTTCGAGAGTAGGAAAGCTGTCTAGTTAGCTTCATCGTCTCAAGACCTTGGACGAAAAACTGACCTCGATGACTGAAGAACAATTGAACCGGGGCTGGAAGAGTCAACATCGGTCGCAGAATGAAAATCGCCCAGTGCCTGGTTCGGAGGACTTACCGACGGCGAGGACTGGATCGTCAGCATTTGGTTCACACACCAAGTCTTTGGCGAAAGTCCTGGTCGATACTGGTATTTTGATCGCAGTGAGCAGGAGTGAATGGCTCAACTCCTTGATGATAGAGGGTGGAGACTGGATAGGGTGATCAAGAGGGGAGGAAGAGCGGAAGGAACGAACCATCAAATAAGGGCATGAGTGCCAACCATCTATGGTGAGTGAGCATGATTTCCTTTCATCGGCAAATGACTCCCTCACCTGACCTCGAGCCATGGACTATGTATCAGCTCAGATCTTCGCATTGAGCTCATCCCTGCCACTGCCACTTAACACTCAATCGTCATTGACACACTTGCCTCCAACGCACGGACGGATCGAAAGGAGTTCCCTTCGCGACGAGAAAACGAGGGGAATTGGAAAAACAAAACTCACAGCCACTTCCCATAGTTCTCCACAAACAGATACGAGATGTAAACCCAGTAATAGATTGAGCTGACCAGATCAGTCTGATATTTCCGAAGTGAGGTGAGGCTCACACGACGAGGTTCATGATAGCGACCCAAGCTACCAAGATCTTGGTCGAGAGTTTGTCATTCCACTGATATCTAATTGTTAGGGATCACACATTCACACTGACCAGTCCTAATCGTGAAAGAGTGACATCGAAAGATCATCTTCACTTGACAGGGTGGGACTCGAAAAGAGAGGGGAGAGTGTCTCACTTAAAATATGTATAAACCTGCATGGCTAGAATACCACTAACGGTGAGCATCGGTCAGTCGACGACAAGACGTTCACCCACGCGAAAAGAGTCTCGAGGACGAGGGAAGCGAATTGACATGCTTTCCCGGTCAGTTTGGTCATATGGAGTGGAAGGGCTACAAACCTAAAAGGAATTGCTGTCATGTCAGCGATGTTTCCCAAGACAGTCGTCGGGATGATCGTATGGTCCATGTGCCCGATCAAGATGGACGAGTGATATTCTCTACAGGGGTGGATCTCAAAGATGAAGAGTGAGTACTCGAATACCAAAGTGCTACATAAAATGAGGAAAACAGAAGACAACTCACAGCTTGAGAAGCGAAAAGAGCGGTTGCAGCAGCCTCGTCATATCCGGCGATCTCAGCAACCATCTTGATTTAATCCGTGAAGCCTGGTTATCGATCCGTGGTATACAAATAAGTCGATCTATCCTCGAGGAAAGCTTTTGGGCTGTGTGTATATATGATGGGGATGACTATTGATCGTTCCCGTCTTGTTTTTGTTTTCTTTCCTCTCTCCAGGCGGGTATCAAGGAAAGAAGAGATCAAGACAGTGAAGAGTAAGAAGGAAAGTGGTGGTTGTTGGAATGTTTCGTCGTTAAGTCTCCTGCTGTCCACTGTCCACTGGCCACTGGATTTGTTCCCCGTCTCCTTCTCTCTTATATGACAGGCTTTTTACGTAGATACGGAAGAAACAGGGGTCCTAGCGTTTAGTCTCTAGCGTCTTCAAAGAGAGAATCCTATCACTGACAAAGCGTCGTATACTTCTGATCATAAAGTAGATTTACGGACTGGTGCCTTTTGTATCCCATCAAAAATCTCAACAAAACTTTACCGAAAGTGGGACTCGATGTACGTCTCTCTGTCCCTCTTTTTCTGTGAACGATTACTGGATGAAGGATGTGAACGTTCAATGGAGGGTGTGAGAAGAGAAGAGGGTAGATGGTAGTGAAGGTACAGTAAGTATCCCCATGGTCCGGAATGGACGGGACCAAGTGGTAAGACCCAAGACACTAAGACAGACAAGAGATTCTCGGCGATGATCGGTAAAGAGACTTGATCTTGATCCTCAAATCGGCAATGGAAAACGACCATGGCGTCAAGTAGTCCTGAACTATCCCGTGATGGCTCATGATTGAAGATCCTAGCGACCAAATAGGAACCAAGTTGGACAAAGGTGAAAGAGCAGAGGAAAGAAGGGATCGGGGAATCGATATTGTCGTCGTCAAAGGAAGCACGGGCGCACGGATCAAGGCACTAACAAAAACCCTTTACATCACTTTATCCTTGATGCTTGTTCCAGACTTGCAACCCCACAACCGGGATGATGTGATGAGGTGATGATTGCGAGGCGTCGTTAAACACGAGGCGGGGTACTCGACTGCTGTGGAAAGTCAAGTCGTAAGCTGATCGTGGAAGAGGTCAGGCTGGGTGGGATCAGCAAATACAAGTGTGGGCGTTTAGTGGCTTGTGACTGAGACTCGAGCGATCATTTACGTATGTAAGCTCTCTCATCTTTCCAAGTCATGCAATAAGTTCAGTGGTTGCTATTTAGTCGATTGACCTCTATATCATCCTTCTCTTCCAAGATGCACAACTAGGGGTAGCTGGAAAAGAGGGTCGACCCAATGGGGGAGGGTGTGAAATGGATGAAGGGAGATTTACTGGATCGGGTCGATTGGTCACAGGGACAAGCAGATGGGATACCCCAAAGGATGTTTCGGAAACAACTTACGCCTGGAGAGTGGGTATCATGTGGTACCCCACTCTTACTCTGACACGTGGTAGGTGGTCAACCTTGAGCTAATCGACCGCATAACATTTGACAGTCCGCAGTACGAATAGAGTAATGCCTCTTCGGATATCTTCAGATATCATGTGATTACGTGTCTGGTCAATGTTAAGTCTCACATCCCTTCTGTTATCTTCCAAAAATCCCATGGACAAGGCTCATTACGAGATAAGAAGGTATAGGAAGTATCCTCACAACTGAAAACTCCCAAGATTTGAAAGAAGAAACCCCGTAGATGAGAGGGACTAGCGATACGCCCTCGGGCGCAGATCGAGTGGAGGAATGAAAAGAATCAGGGTGGACCCTGTACGAATGGTGAGGTTATTTTTGGGGGTGTTTAATGGTGCAAGGTGGGGGACATTTGTTGGAATTTTACTTCTTTCGGTGGGTTCTCTTTGACCTCCACCCATAACTTCCTCTTGAGTCATACTTTTTCCTAGTCTTATCGTTGTCTTGTCTTTGATAGAGATGAGAACGTATCAGCGTCTCGTGGCGATTGATAGAGTAGCCACTCGCTATCCTCGTTTCTCCACTGATGTACTCATACTACGACCACTGCGGCCTAATCACTATCAATCTCAAGAATGGCGACTTATCCCCGCCGATCTGTGGATATGTGGGTCGAGTCAGTAATCGATGAACATCTCGATCTTCAGTCCGTCATATTCAGAGTGGGGTAGATCTCACTCTCATCAGGAAGAGTCGGATACGTCGATCCCACCCCAAAGTTCTCAAGAGATCGACTGTTCCATTATTAGACGCCCCGATCGCAAGCCATCGACACCCATCACCGCCTTATCCTATTTCTTTCACACCTTTGTAAGCTGATCAGCTAATAGCTGAGAATGTAGTGGAGAGGGGAACAAAGAAGCTGGTGTCATGATTCGCGATCGGTGTCCGGATGATGACGCAGGGGTACAGGGGGCGGTGATACACTTTTGAGTGAGTTAGATACCCCCTCGTCCCCCATACTTCGGTAGAGTACGAGTACTGTACCACCACGAACGCGTATGAACGCTTGTTTTCCACCCATCTCTTCTATTTCAAGTGTCTCAGGGGAGGAGGAGTATCGAAGCTATTTTGATCATCCATCTTCTAAGAGAGAGGTATGTACAGTGAATCGTATGCTGATCTTGGTAGTCCGCCTCGCGAGCTTTCGGTGACTATCACGAAAGCGACCCGTACCGGATATCACATCCCCGTGCCCATAAACCCCCCGTCCCGATAAGACCTTACCCGCCTTGGCGGGAGAGCTTTGTCGAACACTCCTTCACAGGACAACCACGTCCTACATGGTCTCCCACGTCTCGCTTCTTAGTATGATATCCACTTCTCTCACTCTATACGGAAGTATAATCGACGATGAGTGGGTCATTCTTCATCATTAGGAATGAGACTGTTGGTGAGAGTCAACACCAGTGAAGTACTCTTGCCCCTTTATTGCATCGACTTCGCTCTCTGCTGCTTCCCCTACATCTAGTCCATTTTACTCGTACGACTAGTGTACTTTGTATATATAGATCTAAAGACATGCATCATTTCTCACACCCGAGCGCCGAGCACCGTATATATCCTCGAATTCAAGCTGGCAAGCCGGTCCGCCACTCCGAATGCTCAGTTTCGCAACTTGCAGCCAAATTGCCACACTGCCACATCCTCATCGATTCCTCCAGCTTGCCACGTGGTGACGCGCCTAACTTTCGGGTGGCAAAAAGCAAAAAGCAAAGAAAACCCCAAAGCAGCGCACAGCATCACGAACGTCATCATCATCGCTTTCCACAGTAGTACCACCACATCACAGGCATCTCTCTATACTCAAGCTCCCCTACCCAACTCGCCCCTGTTTTATCATTCCTATCATTCTCCTTACCCTCACAGGCCGTATCGAGAGACGGCAAACGACACTGAAAGGACCCTCAAAATCACGACACACAAAGAAGGGTGGGACATCCTTCAACCCCTCCAGTTCAAATCAACATACATTCCTTCCCTTCTCTCATCGCCACAAACCCACAGCTTACCCCAAGCTCCTTCTGGTTGACATACCCTACCCGCTTTCGTAAACTCACAACCGCTTTAGAAGACAACGGAACACTTTACGCCCTTCTCAATATGGACAAGATCAAATCGAGTCTATCTAAAATGCGTTTCTCTCGATCTACGGCTGGAAACAAATTATCAAAAGCTTTTAGATTTGATAAAAACCTAAACGTTTTGAGACAGAGTGAAATGGGAGATCCATTTACGGATGGACCGGTTTTGGAACAAGTGAGTTGACGTGACCCGAATGTTTCACTCTGAAGATGCTTCGCTTCCTTGCTTCTTCCCCATCGGCGTCTCTTCCATCCCACATCTGGAACATTGTGAGACTTGAGGACGGATCTCTGTAGAAACTTGGGTACTTCAAGTGAGGAGAAAGAGGATATCAGAAGGAAGAAGTCAAAGAGGAGATAGACATGGTGCTGACTATCGAGCCGTCTTTACCTAGGACGCATCTGATATTATATTGTGCCAGTGTTAGTAATCTTTCCTGCTCTGCACTCTTCCATCTCCTCCTACACTCCCAGGCTCTCCGAGGGTGGGATCTAGTACTAACCACTAGCTCTTCCTCACCTTTCTGGCAATATGTACCATGGGCGGAGTGGCAGGCTTCCAAGCCAAATGGTTCAAGATATCAGGAGGAGTGGGGTTCACTCTGTTCATATTGCTCTTGACCTTCCTCATGACTTGCTTCTTACTCCTGACGCCATTGGTATACGATAGGTGCGTCATGTTTCTTCTCTACCTCGTTTTTACCTGATCCCGGTTTTGTAACCCCACTCCTTGTCTGCAATCCTACCTTCATCGGTTTCCCCTTCCACCGGCGTTGATCAGTGTCATTCTGATTGAAATTATTTGCTGAGTCTGGAATTTCACTATAACGCTGCCGTTCCGAAACATAAACCCAACTGACACAGAGATGGGACAAGATGAAACGACCGGCAAAGTTCCTCGCCGAACCTCGATCAACACTGATTCTACATACGTTCGGCACGGGCTTAGTGCTGCTTGCAGCGATGATCACCACTATCAGTGGTGAGTCGCATCTTCACATCTTCCATTCAAAACACAAAACACTGACACCCAGGATGGGGTGATAAGGGTTGCAAAAATGCCGATAACGACCCTCACGCAGGCTTAGGGGATTCGTATAAGAAAGCTTTGCCTCAATGGTGCACTACCAAACGTGCCTCTGCTATATTCGACTGGCACGTTTTTCTTTTCTCCCCTCCCTTTCTCTTATCTCTCGCATGCTCATTCTTTGGTAGCAAATAAAGCTCGTACTCTTGCTTACCCCTCAGGCTCGGCCTTGCAATTTACCTCGCCCTCCTCGTTCTTGCGGGTCTTGCATTCCGACGAGACAGATCATCTACGCGACACCGAGAACCTGCCTTTATACCTCCCTCCGACACATATGGTCCCGGAGTTGGCCCCGCTTCATACTCCTCTGTTAGACCTGAAGATGATCCCTATGCGGACAAACACGAGTTCTCCCAACTTCCTGGCCAACCTCAAACACGACAGATGAGCTACCAACCAACCCCAGTGGATCAAGTACAACAATCGTACAGCGCGCCTATACAGGAGAGCTATGATCCGCCTGTACCTGTTGCTGATTATGGTGGATCAGTGACAAGACCGAGTGTCGATACGTATGGGGGATATGATGGTGATCTTTCTGGAGGAATGGGGCAAAGTCGGACGATGAAAATGGCCTATACCGATCCTTGTTAGTCTGACACCCTCCTCCTCCAGCCACGTTGATCCTTTCCTCTTCATAGGTAGTGTCTATTGTTAACACCAGAAGAAATGAAGGGATGATTCTGACTGACATCCAGACGCTCAAATACGTGCATCCCTCCTCTCTGAACCACCTTCTGGTGGCTACGCTCTACCTCAAGCTCAACCAGGCTACACTTTACCCCAACCACCGACTTACGGCGGATATCGATGATTTTCCCTCCTCGGAACTGACTATCCCCACTTTTCATCTATTCAGGGCGAGGATGTATCATGACATTTGTGACTTTGACGGTGGAGTCCGAGAGAAGGACATTCGAGGATAGGACAAGGGATAGAGATAAGGAGAGAAGACATGATGGGGTGTAGATGTATCTTAGGTTGTGTGGATATGGATCATCAGGAGTATCTTTCTACGTCATTTCGTCGAATCACTTGTCTGTCTTTCTTTATCCACTTTACATGACCAGGTCTGTTACATTTGCTTTGAGTCACTTCATCAAAGATCATCTCACGATCCTTTCTCTAACCACTTTCGACATTCAGGTCTCGGTACTCTACTCGTACTAGAATTCCTACTCACCTCGTCGAATCCTCCATGACCCTTTCTTTCTCCACTTTTAACATTCAGGTTTAGCCCATGCGAAACACGGGCGGGAAGGCCGGGAAGGCGGTCAATCGAACACACTTGAAGTCATTGGCCCGAGATTGGAAGACTGGTCTTTTCACTTTTGCGGGATATACATACGTGCGGGCTCCACCATTGCGGCGCCCTGAGTTTCCCACTCCACCCACCCCACTGTAAGTTATGCGAAAGTGTCAGAGGAGATCTTCGACCCCTTGACAACATCTGAAATTTAGTTCATACAAATTTCCTCTCACTTTCGTTCGACCCAACTTAGAACTGCTAATCACTGTTTTATAAACAACCAAGGGAGAAACTTCTTACATAGTGATACCTACAATGCAGAGTGATCATCCTTCTGGGACCCCAACGGAGTGGAACGAGGTTTACCAGTCATCGCTCTCCAATTCAAGGACCATCAACCAGACTTCGCTAGCCGAAAATCCAAGTTTGGGGAATGTCAAGACAAGCATATCAAGATCTCCGACGTCTGGCGAAGTCACTGGGCCGAGATCCATGTTCACAGTGACACAACAGGGAGACAATATATATCTGGGAAAAGATCGGATCTCTCAATACCTACCCACGCGTGACAAAACATCGGAACAAACACGTGTATCTCTTCCAAGCGTACGCATGACTTTGCAGCTCCATGCGTTGTACGATGTGGAACAACGTCAAAGACGAACGATTTCCATCCGGACACATGTAGGAACTGATAATTTTGGAAGTGAACACTTAGGTTTCATCGTACCTAAACTCTCCGCCCCTCAAACTGACCCCCGCTGAACTAGAAGTAGATCGTAGATAGAGAATGATATCGAAAGGAGAGAGCTCTGATGATGATATGTATACGATATTGACGTAGTCGTGAAATGTTTAATCTCCGCTTGACCTCGTAGTCAAATCTGACATCATCCATGTTTCTTCTGACTAACTCTCGTCCAGAACTTTGCACGTCAACCGCTTGGATTCGTACCCTCCCCATCCCCCTTGGTAGATATATCAACAATGTCTAGAACATCCATCTTCCATCGACACCGCCCCAATTCCTAAAATTCCCAAACATCTAAAACCTCCTCGAGTCCAGACCATAGAAAAGGAACATCGTCACATCTCCCATTCCGCAGATGGAAAAACAAGTCTAGAACCTCGATTTTCCATCGGAATCACCCCCGTTTCCCTCGGGCCTCCACCATTTCGAGTCTCGAACTTTCGAAAGACGAAACACGTAATCCGAGACGAACGGGAGGTACGATAGGGACAGGACTCGGGCGAATCTAAATCTAACCATCCTTTCATTATCTCGGGGAAATACGACCTCTAATCTTTCCGACACTAGACTTCGAAGATAAGTACCTAAAAAGGAAATTTGGCCAGATCGACCGGAATAGGTAAAGTACGTATGTTTCTAGAAAACCATGAACGTGCTGATAGACTAGTTCTAGACTCGATGACGTACCAAAAACTTGGACACACCTTTATCGGATTAGATGAAATGGACGACGTACGTGGTCGTCCTTATCGATGACGGATGGGTGCTTATCATGGTTCATGAGATTTTGAGGTAATGGAAAAGATATAAGAAGTACAGGTCAAGTGAATTCAAGTTAATAAAACCCCAATTCAACAACTCCAAAAATCACTACTTTTTGATCCATCAGTCTAAACAGTATCTATATATCTCTGAAAAGCCTACCATCTTTCATTGATCAAGCAAAATCTTGACTTTCAGTACGGCATGTCAAACTGCACTCGAGCCTCTATCCCAAAGACTCCGGCTGCTGGTAGTGGGCCAAGCAGGGCTCCATCTGTGGCTTCGGCGACTACGCCCGATGCAGCCAGCTCGTCAAACCCTCCGATCAAGCGGGAACTCAGCCCCTCCCCGAGTCTTTCCACACCAGCACCGGCTTCACGTAGTAATAGCAGAGGTATTTTTGAACCCCAAGGACAAGATACACTGACACCAGGGTCTGGAGAAGCTTCCTCGGGAGGGCTTACGCGAACATTGGATTTCTTGGTACCGCCGTTGAAGGATGAACACGGACGCTCACAATCCCCTGGTACTTTTGCAGTTGGCGCAAGCCTTCCCTTACCAAAAAGGTTCACAAAAGAAATTGAGAAACTGGAACAAGCAGGAACAGTGAGACGGGCAACACTCAGTTTTGGGAGGAGAACGGACCTGGATGCTCCCAGCCAGCCTGGTGCAAGTACCCCGAGCTCCAGCAGAACCCGCTGAGCTTCTGCATCACTTAGCTTGCTAGGTTCAACGTCGGGACACTGCATGCTCAGTGTATCCCTTTATTGTCCCCACTAAATACAGCATATAGCCTAAGGAGAGATGAGAAGGAATCATGAATCATGAGAGAGCATGCATTTTTGGAAGGGGAAATCATGCGGCGACTGCACATGTAGCGCACGGATGCAATCTCCCGCCGTAATAAGACATGATGGCAGTCCCCTTCCTCCTTCTTTCCCTCTCCTACGAGAACGCATAGTGAGAGGGAGAGGAAACAGGTTCTGTTGGATACTCTATTGTGGGGTCCGATGAGACAGGATCGTTCTTTCCCCGTCAATACCTGACAGTAGACGACATCTTCGAGAATGATCCGGCCTCGAGATATCGAGACATCCTGTCAGGCTACGCCTTATTAGGGAGCTCGAGACTGCTAGGCAGATCTCGAGTATTGAGCCTGTTAGCGAGGACGTTATGATGCAGGTCCCTTACTGCATTCGTGACACATCCTTCCTCGACGGGCGGACGGCTCGGATCTCCGTCTTCGTTTAGCTAATCCGTAGCCTGTGGACGGCTCTAGACCCTGAGGTTGAAGAATGGTCGAAGATTCAACATTTCAACCCGCGCTTTCAGAGAATAAAGGTGCGCCAGATCTGACCTCCATTGAGCTTAGAGGCAATATTTAAGTCTCCACCCTACCACCCTACCACCCTTCTCACATCTTCCTCCTCTTCCCTCTTCAACAGTGGGTGATTGAGCCATCTCGTTGTCAAGGTACCTCCCACCCATCCAACCATAGACGCCTGTCCAGTCAAAATCACTACTGACACTATATGCAGAACTCACACTGGTCTGGACTTTATGACCCAAATGGAGCAGGCAATAACTGTCTTTTCAACGAGACCGAGGGCGCACAATCTTCTGATTTGTCCCCTTCAGTTCAAGCATACCCAGTACCATATGAGCTCAGTCCTCCTCCACCTTCATACAATACTTTCTCAGTGGGGCCTCAACATATGGAATCTGGAATGAATGCAGAAGTCTGGCCTTTGCCCATTCCACCTCCCCTTTCTCATGGTACATTGCCAGTTGGTGATGGAATCTCAAGTTCCCTCCCCTTCCAAGGTCATGAGGGATTCCAGTTTGGACAGAGTAGATTCCCTGCTTATACTGGCCATCACAGACCTCTTCCACACTCCTTGACATGCCCGCAGCAATTGCTTGGCCCAAGGATAGGACAACCATACACAAATGGCATGATCACGGCAGACAACGGGGAAGGCAGCTCTGTGCAACAATATAATACCCGTCGTGCCCTTCTCTCCACAACAAAACCTGACATAACGGCTAATATCAGGCCTGGACACCTATCTGGGCAGTATCTGCCTCCATTGGAGTCATCAAGTGCTACAAAAGAACAACAAGCACAAAGATATGGCTTAGCCCCCAATCCAGTGTCCCTTCCAGATCCCCACATAGAAGACACAGGTGAAGTACAAAGAGTCCCACCCCTCTCAAAGGAAACCCCCACACCTCCTAATGAGTTGCCCTCCAAACAGAACACAGATTGGAATGTGCTTCCAAGATTCAAGTTAACGGATGACTGGTCTATCCCTTGGTACCCCCCCTTATTCAGCCTTAGTCTTGAAGTCAGCAGTGCTTCTGGTACAGCTAGCTTTACTTTTGGCACAGCAAGCAACAGGGTAAATCTGACCAGACACTCTGGTGTAATGAATTTTGCCCAGTCTTCCTCAATGGTGTTACTGCAAACAGAGGCACAAGAGATCATCCATCACCACCTCATAATTAGTGCTGACAGTTCATGGAAGGAAGGCACAGGATATGAGACAGACAATCTCATTGAGGATGTGATAAGTACAGTCCATGCCCTTGTGCTTGATTCAGCTCAAAAGAATACAGAGTTGTCATGCTGGACATTACATGTCTTATTATTCAAGCTGGCAGGGACAGGTCACCATCAGAACATAAGTTTAAGGTCAAGAATGACTGAATTGGCAAGAAGATGGCTGAATTTTCCCCCAGAAGCAACACACCCACCGGTGGAAGCTGCCCCAGTGGCCAGCTCCTCTGAAGCGGTTACAAGCCATGTCTGGCCACTTTCCAGATCCGGCTCCACTATGAAAAAAGACACCAAGACACCTCGCAAAAGGAGTTACCCTTTCCCAGAGCGGCCATTCACCGTAGATGATCCTCCTCCTGCGCTTGATCCCTCACAACCCTTTGTTGTTGTTGACGAGAGTGGCTGGACAGTGAGAAGTGATTCAGCTCTTAAAGCAATGACTTTTCACAGTGGGACCAGTCTCACATTTGGTGGGACCAGTCTCACATTTGGCACACCTCATCATCAAGTAGTGTTTAAGGCTTCAGTGGGAACCACAAGCATTAAGAACGCAATGCAAATGTGCTCAAATTGGCTGGAGCATGTGAATTGTACTGATTCAAAGACTGTAGCCTTGATTTGTTATAATAACGCCAATCGTCTACTGGGTCTCCAGCGGAAAGAAATGGTGAAACATACGGTGGAGCGCATGGGATTCCTCTTGGCCTGTCAGCCACAGATCACTATGGTCACACTCAAGACTAGACTGACACAGGAAGGACAAGAGCTGGTAGGGCAACAAGACACATGGGAACTCCGGCGTAACCACTGCCTGTACCCCAAGCATGTGGACATGTCTGAGCAATCTGCTTGAAGCTTTTGTTGACTATCATTTGTGAGATATTAGGATGTTGTCATAACCCTTGAATATCTGTAAATACCATGTGTATATCATCCACTCAAGTCCAGTCAACTTTACTCAAATCGTCTCAACTCGTTCCATTGTACAACATGTGGATCACCATTCAACCTTAATCACCCTCCCATCACTGAGTCAACCTGACTCAACATTGTATACATCAATCACGTCATCTGTTGTCATCTATTGTCATCTGTTGTCATCTATTGTCATCTGTTGTCATCTGTTGTCATCTTGTCACGAACTACGTCGTGACACCTCCATTATTCCACCAACAAGGACCCTCCTTTGACCATCAAGCCCCCCATCACGCCTTAACCTTTTTACTCTACACATAACTCAGGACATCTGAGACCAAGTACGGCGAAGTTAGACGGAGTTAGGCTAGGTAGGGACAATGGGAGCAGAAGTACGGCGAAGTTAGACGGAGTTAGGCTAAGTAGGGACAATGGGAGCAGAAGTACGGCGACGTTAGGCGGAGTTAGTCGGAGGAGGAAGAGGATGGCCGGGGACTCGGGGAAGTTGGACGAAGTGCGTTGAAGTACGTCAAAGCGCGAGAGGGTTGGATGAACGTCTAGGAGGAATAGATAATATTAGCTGAGAAGATCGCTGAAGAACTTCAGTGATCCTTGATTGTTGTCAGTAGTGAAAGACAGATAGAGATAGCTATTTACAAATCGAGATACATCGCCATCAGTAGAACAAACCCCCAGTTAGAGTAACTACGCCGAAGTACGCCGTAGTTACATTCCTTTTGACGTCTGCACCCTCCCGGTTGTGTGATACTGTCACGGACGGGGTCTAATCCCCAAGGGGTAGGCAAGGTGACTGGAATGGGGCTGTAACCCAATACTTGTCTCGGGCTCGTAGAGCTGAGGAGTATACAGAGGGTGACAAGGGACTGAGGGGACTGAGGGGACTGCAAGATGTCAGGCTGGGACTGACTGGATTGACACAAGATCCATATAGGTGGGGAACAACCAGTCTGGAGGGGGTATTTATCCCCATCAAGAGGGTTGCTCAACATGTCTACGGAATAAACTAGAAAGCGCAAACGTGGGAAAGATTGCTGAGCAAGCAGACTGAATTACTATTTTGGGAAAGTGGAGGCAGGCACTGAATGTTCCGGACTATGGATGATTGCTCAGCAATCAACCAGAGTTACTACTTTGGGAAGGTGGAGGCAGGCACAGAAAGTTCCAGAGTGTGGAGGCTTGATAAGCAAGTGGAGGTAAAGGTGGAGGCAAGGGTGGAAGGTTCCAGCATGTGGAGGTGGAGGTGGAGGTATTCAGGGGTATGTGTGTCAAGTGTCTGATTGCGCAAAAGCACTTTGACAAGTGGCAGATAGGTCATGTATGACAGAGACATCGACTTAGAAGTGCCAAGTTAGCCGAGGTCCGTCAACCGTCGGTCTGTTAGAAAGTAGTTGTACGTCGGGCGTGACACATCTGTTGTCATCTGTTGTCATCTGTCGTTATCCCAAGCTCCAGCCGACATGTACCAGGTTCCGTGTCCTCATTTCCGCTCAGACCGGACGAACTGATAAGTGAGGGTACCTCGGGAGCAATATTAGCTGGATGGCCGGTTGGCACCTATTTCTGTATATGAACCCGATCCAATCAACAAACAACAGAATCATCAATGAATGATAAATAGCCATCAATTCCTTGATTACTAACTAGTGTCCCAACCCGTGAAATTCACGGGAGCAACTGTAGATGGTTAGATGAATGAATTTAGTGTATGCCCCATTTCCCTACTTAAAACCATGCAGATCAAATTTCTCCGAGTCCATGCATAGCATACACCCCAGTTCCCCCCCACCCAGAAACAACAATTCATCCCTCTCCACCCCAGTTCCCCACATGTGGGAGGCTACTTACACTATATACACTACATACTATAAGTCTAAGCCAAACTGCAAAGCTATACACTTTACATATTAAGCAGCTCTGGCTGCCAAGAGCACATCCCTATACACAATACTCTTCGTCTCACCTCTTCTCCCCTCCTCTGAATCCTCCAGCAAAACCTTGAGACTGTTCTTGAAGCGTGCACGAGAGAGATCAACATACAGCTGACCATGGGTAAATACCGGCTTTGAGAGACATAAGCCAACTGTTGCAAGAGATTGCCCTTGCGCCTTGTTGATTGTGAGAGCAAGACCTACTCATATGGGAAATTGACTATGACGCAAGGTGAAAGGTAAGTTGGATGATTCTGCTGTGTCGAGTTTGATACGCGGGATGAAACACTTATTTGAATGGAAGTCACTGCCAAGAATGCACCCCTCAATAACATTTGGTAGGAGACGTGTCACATACAGTCGGGTCCAAAAAGTCATGCGTCCACTGCCACATTCCGCTGCCACACTCATGCACCCCACCACTATCAAAAGGCCATAGAACAAACAACACAACATTTGGGGCTCTGATACTCCGTCTAGACGTTCTCCTGCATGTCAAGAATGGTAGGACACCCAATTTCCCCCTCAAAAAGGGCTACCATTGCCGAAGCGGTCACTTGCTCCACTTCTAAGTCTGTTACCCAGCGATTTGGATGCCATCCCTCTGCAGTCAATCGCCTTCGCAAACGTCGCTTGGAATTGGGTCACAGCAAGACTAAACCTCGCTCTGGACATCCCAAAACGCTATCCTCATGTGAGGAGTTTTGAGTAAAACACGCTTTCCTCAAGAATCATCGACACAGCTTGCGCCAGATTCTCTCCTCCCTCCAAAAAGACGGCATTGATATCTCCCTCAACTCCCTTCGATCCACCATGAAGTGTCTTGGTCTCAAACATCGTGAAGCTTGAGTAAAACCTATTCTCACTGCTCAGCATTGAAAAGACCGGCTTGCATGGGCTGCAAAATATAAGGACTTTGACAATTGGCCCTTGGTTATCTTTATGGATGAAGCTAAGATGTGAATTGGCGGATCAACAGTGGAATGGGAAACCCGTGCAGACGGAGACGCTTTCAATCCTGCTTGTGTGATACCAGCAGTAAAGAAGGGAGAAGGAGTAATGGTATGGGCAGCTATCTGGCTTGGAGGATGGACGGAATTGGTTCAATTTGATCTCTCTGTGAGTAAAGGAAAGAGGAAGGGAGTTACAGGAGCAATATACTTGGAGCAGATTGTAAAGAAGCCTCTTTTGGAAGAGTGGAAGAAGGTAGTACAGTTATGGAGAGGATATGGGACCCCTTACATCCTACAGGACAATGTACCTGTAACGGTACTGGAAACACGATGACTAAGTCGCAGGTTGGGTCAAACTCGATGGAACTCTTGTAGAAGTCTATGTATCTCTGGTGCTAAATGGTGGATCGTGTCTCCTCTGCAATCAATGTAGCCAAAGAATGATATTGAAGAATCAGCAAAGTTGGTACTTTGCTGATTGTACTATATACTGTCTACAGGTATCCGTGTCTTACTCCCCGTCCTACTGCAAGCGTCTATGTACATACTTGGACGGGTGAAACACCGCTTTTGAGCAAACCCAGTGGGGAAATCTCAAAAAAGGGAAAACCCGTCCCTACCTCCTGCAGCACTGCCTCCAACTCCCGCCGTTCTCTTTCCTAATCCGTCGAGTTTGATGGAGTTCTCTCAATTCGTTGTCACCCCGTAACAAGTTTCCCCCCCTGTCTCAAGGATCCTCGCCGAGGATCCTCCCTCCTGTAACCAGGCGATTCACATGGATTGCTCTGAGACACCTTTGGTGCGCCCTGACGTCACACCTACACTAGTGTGACCAGTTGCCATGAAACGTGTCACCCGCACGGACCTCCAATGTGATCAAGAAATTACTGACCAAGTCTCTTTCCCGTCTCCCTCTCTTCTTTCCCTCTCCTCATTCCATCTTTTCATCGTGTTCGTTGTTCTTTATTACTTATCTATCTATCATCATCCATGTCACGAACCACGTCGTAACATCCCTGACAACCACCATCACCGACCATCCTTTCACCATCACCGACCACCACCCGAACCACTGAGACCGACTTCGGCAAAGATACGAGCTCCTAGAGTGTCACGACTCTACTGAGCGTGACCCGAGTTCACGTGATTTCAACACATTCCAACTGAATTCATGCGACTTCAATATGAATTCCAATGAGTTCATATCAGTACATGTGAAATCACCATGATATCATACGAGTTCATCACGATAACGGATGAGTTCACCATGATACTGCATGAGTTCACCATGATACCATATGAGTTCACCATGAATACACCTGAACCCATATGGGTTCAGTCAGAAATCACCTGAATATCGTGTGAAATCGTCATGAACTCACCAGAGTTCATACAAGACCGCGTGGATTCACCTGATTCCGGGATGAATCCACATGATATCAGTGTGAATTCACATGATATCAACCCGGATAATTCTGAATTCATACGACGAGTTTGCGCATCACAAATCCCTCAGAAAAGGATATAAGGAGGCCATTTGTAGTTTGTATCTTTCCTTTTCTCAAGGATCAAAATATTATTTGCCACTCGCAAAAGACCTCTTCTTGACATACTACTTACATCGACACATTCCTCATCATCATTACCCCTGTCCACACCATCACACACGCCCTTATTGTCATCTCGACCTGCCCGGATCCTTCGCAAGTCACTTTAGTCGTCCGACCACATCACAAGTCTACAGACAGCATACTAACCGTCGTTGTCCAAGCTAATTAAACAGTTGCAGTCCACCTGTCTTTGATCCATCGAGGTCTGTCAAGGACAGGACCGTGACATAGAGGGTATTTGTCACGATAACCCCAACTAGCGGAGAACTACGGCGAAGTTAGAGGAAGGGAACCGAGGGAGAGCAGAGCAGGGGAAGTTAGGCAAAGTTAGTCGAAGTGAGCAGAGTAGGATATCGGGGATCTGGCAAGGTACAGCAAAGTTGAACGAAGAGGACTGAGCGCGAGGCTATGCAGGAGTTGAGGGACGTTCTATGAAAAGAGAGGAGAAGTATAGATAGTTTACAGATCGCTGAACTTCTTCAGCAATCCTTGATCGTTGTCAGGAGCAAGAGATATATTCAGTAGCTACAACCATCGAGTTAGGGAGAGCTACCACCGAGCAGTTCGACACACCACTGCAAAGTTAGCCGCAGTCCATCGACGATCATCTTATCATTTCACCACTTGACGCATAACTACGGCAAAGTTAGCTGTAGTTCCCCGACGAGTACCCTGTCCTAGTGAGACACCAACGCGCCACTACGACGTAGTTAGCCGAGGTTTGTCGACCGTCGGTCAGTAGAGAAGAAGAAACGATGATTGTGACAATACCCCATCAACAAAAAACCTCCTTTGACCATCAAGCCCCCTATCACACCTCAACCTCTTCACTCTACACGTAACTCAGGACATCTGAGACCAACTACGACAAAGTTACGAGAACCTAGGGATTATTGGTCACGACAACCCCGCCTGGCGGAGAACTAAGGCAAAGTTAGGGGAAGGATACCGAGGGATACGGAGTAGGGTGGAGGAAGTGAGACCGAGTACGGCGAAGTTGAACAAAGAGGACTGAACTTGAGACTGTGCAAGAGTTGAGGGACGTTCTATGAGAGGAGAGGAGAGGTATAGATAGTCGACAGATTGCTGAACTTCTTCAGCAATCCTTGATTGTTGTCAGTAGCAAGAGATATATTCAGTAGCTACCACCTTCGAGTTAAGGAGAGCTACCACTCAGCAGTTTGACGCACCACGGCAAAGTTAGCCGCAGTTCATCAACGATCATCTCATTGTTTACTGTCACGCCTGCGGGTAAACTGTGGTAGCAAAGGACTGCCTTGGGAACTCAGAAGTTTAGTCTCTGGCTCGTGGACCTTGGTGACTGCACTGGATACTGAGGGTTGAAGAGGTTGGGTTAGAACCAACTGAGTGACTTATCAAACAAGGGGAAGGGTGTCACGAGGACCAACTAACCAGCATTGGCTCGATATAACAGTGCCCAACGGAACAGTGATCTTAACCACTGCGACAAAAAGGCCTATTAATTGGCGACCTTACCACCAATTGCTGGTTAAATGCCCTTCCCTGACTTTTGCTCGACTTGTCACACGCTTTGTGACATTGGGAATTGAGAAGATACATTACTGAAGAAGAAAACTACAGCACTAGATAGGGTTTAAATACCAAAATTAGCCTTTTCCAAGAGGCTCGTGCAGACCTGCAGAATACAAGCGCTCTGAACTGTCCTGCACTGTCCTGCATGCATTGCCATGCATCCCACCAATTACCACTGATATCCTATGATGCCATATCTGTGTTTACCTACGTCCTTCTATGATATCCTACGTGATGCACCGTGAGTCAATGACTTTGTCGAAGGTGGTCAATGAGGAACTATGAGGAATTATGCAAAACATAGAAGAGCTGCGAGAACAAGAGACTGAGAGATTATGCCTTGCAAGGCATCAGAACAGAGGAAAAAGAAACTAGAGAAGTACTTGGAGCTTATGCCTGTCAGGCATGAGAGCACAGGAAAGATACTCTTGGGGTTGATGCCTGATAGGCTTGATGCCTGATAGGCTTGATGCCTGATACACTTGAGAGCAGAGGAAGATATGAGAGTAGAGGTTTGAACTTGTGATTATGACAAGTCATTATTTGATAGTGTCATTCATGACATTTACCACTTAATGTACCACCACGGCGTAGTTAGCTGAAGTTCCCCGACGAGTACCCTGTCTCAGTGAGACCTCGACGCCCCAAGACGACGTAGTTAGCCGAGGTTTGTGGACCGTCGGTCAGTAGAGAAGAAGAACCAACGTTTATGTTAAGACCTGTCCCCAGCGAAAGGTTGTCCGGATGTGGAGAAAGGGTGAACAGCAGAAGTTTACAGCAAGCTTGGTCTACGACTGGCGGGAGTAGACCGTAGTGCTGGTGCAAAGGTCGACAGAAGATGTATCGAGTAGGAAGGAGGTAATAAATATAGATCAAGTATAAGAGTGTCTAGTAGTTGGAACTATATAGAAAGGAAGGTGGGACTTCGGAGTGAAGACCCAAAGTCAGGTTTGATGATAGATGGAGTGCCACCCATACGATGATCTTGCACTGTCTATGCACAAGGATGACTTTGGGGAGAGCGGAGAGGTAATGAGGAAAAGTGAGGTGTTTTAAGATAGTTTTCGTCGTTAAAGTAGATACCCATTCCGCCGCCTTTATATACCTTTCAGAATTACACGTTTTCACACTGATTTCCACAATCCACAATGTGGCGTGTGGAGTCACATGACTTGCACAATTCCACAATGAGGTGTGTGGAGTCACATGACTAGCACAATTCCACAATGAGGGGTGTGGGGTCACATGACTTGTTGTGTTGAGGTGTTATGACCTGGTCATAACAGTTTATGACATTGAGATGCAATGAGATAATGAGGTTAGAGGGGAAAAGGAGAGACAAGACAAGAATGAGTCAATGAGTTGACTCATTGAAAAGCTCATTCTGAATCCCTCTGAACGGTATAAGAGGAGCACATATCTACTTTGTCGTTTTTGTTTTTTCAAGGATCAAAATATGATTTGCCACTTCACAAAGATCTCTCTTCTTGACATATACTCATCTTTAAGACGCCTTCCATCAACAAAACCCCTGTCCACGTCATATCACACACTCTTGTTGTCATCTCAACTTGCTCGGATCCTTAGCAAGTCACTTTGGCCGTCCAACCACATCACAAGTTCACAAACAATATACTAACTGTCATTGTTCAAGCTAACTAAACAGTTGCAGTCCACCTGACTTTGATCTTCAGGGATCTGTCAAGGACAGGACCGTGACACCATCGGAGATCGTTATACTCCTCATTGGGGATTGTATGGCTGAAGTGTTGGTCTTTGAGCCATTGCTCAAAGCCAGACTCAAATTCGGGGCTGAAGAGTGACTGGACGAGAGGGCATTGTTGTAGTTTGAATCAAGTGGGATTGTACAGATGTGTGATGACTTGTACACAGGAATTGTTGTTGATGTGTCGGAAGTTCTTGGTGTTCAGGGAAAAAGTTACAAGTGGCATCCCTGCATGCATCTTCAGAGGTGTACAGATACAGGGGTCGTTCCCCTCTGAAGAGTCACATCTTCAGTATGACACGATATGCCCCGTGCGCCTTCGAAGGGTCACATCTTCCGTGCAGCACCTAACATACCCAATACGGAACATCTTCAATCAGTCAGCAAGGTGAATGCAGTGCTCCCTGTCAGTAAGGAGGCTGGTATGCCTAGTCCTGCCATCCCACTGGCAAGGGCAGGAGAAACCCGGATTGCGGGTGGATCGCAGGTGCCGGCGGTGAGCTCACATCTGAAGCGTCCATGAGAGAACTTGGGGAACAAGTAATCTTGATAGAAGATATGCACATTCAAACGAGAAAACTGTCCCCCTATCTGATACATGCTGCCCAGCAGGTCTCACATGTTCATGCTATGGCTTCTGAAAGAACTTCGGAGGCGTAGTAACCAGGTAGGGAGTCACCGTCACTAACCGTCCTGGAACGCCCAGATAACAATTACACTTGGGACAGATGATCTTGTTTTGGGTACTTGTTTTCATATAAAGCTCATCAGAAACGTATCACTAAGAAGACCTCCAATCAAATGGCAGAGCTTCTGCACGGAGTACCCCGTCTTGCGTGCCTGCTGGTCACATCATTGAACGTGTGTCTCAAAGACCGTATCCGTGCGTTTTCGATAATCTGTGTCTAGCGCCACTTTTCCGACTTACAACCCGCACTTTCATAGGATAAAGGTGTGTCATATTTGACCTCCATTGACCTGAAGAAGCATGTATTGAATCTCCACCCTGCCACCCTTCCCACTTATTAGAAGTTATTCCAGGCAGCTCTCCACATCTTCTTCCCCTTTTCACTTCTTCAAGACGTGATTGAGACATCAAGTCTTTAGGGTTTTCTTGATACAACTTCCGTTATACTGTTGCTCGACATGATGCATCATCAACTCGCCATGCAGAACTCGAATGGGTTTTGGGACCAGTACTATACGGACGACAGACGTACAGACGAGGATGGCTACTATAATCAAGGAACAGGATCTTTTCCACATCAGATGACAGGGGGCGGACCTTCAACTGGGAACAATTCAGGTCCGGCAGGATCAGGCCAAAATGGACTCCTTGAGCCCTTTACCTCCTTCCGTCCCCTGGCACATGTTCAGCAAATGGACAACACATGACTTCCAGAGCACAGGCATGATACCATTTCCTTTTGGGCCTGGGTCTTTGTCAGCACCCTATGATCTGGTGAATGGTATAACCCCATTTGTTGATGCAGTCTCATCTTCTGCGCCCTTTCTACCTCCCATGGGGTTCGAGATGCAACAAGACCATTTCCCCGTATATTCCCAAACGCCAAATACTCTGCCCCACCCCTTGAGATCTGACCTCTCAGAGATTCGATATACTCAGGAGGGGGAACACCTGTCCTCAAGCTTAGCAACCCCCAGGCCAGCAGAAGGGTTCTCTTACCATCCCAATACCGTCTATCACACTTCTTTGACCGTAGGACACTCCGGGGCGCCACCCATGCCGGTACACGGATATCCGTCCCCTCTGAGCTCATCGATTCCAGCTCGGGGGGGAGCTGCTCGTCATACGCGACAGACGCGAGAATACAACCCTTACCCAAAATTGGGTTCTCTTTCGGGTTATAAAGCAGCTGGAGGAGGTGTAGTAGAACCACTATTATTACCCCCTACAGAAAGGCCAATCCCGCTTCATGAACTACGGTACAGGCAAGCTCCGGAATGGGACATGCTTCCTAAATTCAACTTGACTGAGGATGGGTGGTATATCCCTGGACATTCTCTCTTACTAGGTCTTTCTCTTATGGCCGACAGCACTTCTGAAGTGGGGAACCTCACTTTTGGCTTAGGAAGTAGCAGGGTGTACCTGGCAAGTGACTCCAGTATGGGGGTGTCAAAGCCACATGCCTTAGAGACAAATCTACATGAAAAGGCTCGGACTATCATTCGACAACACCTGCAAATCAGTGCCCCAGTTTCAAGGGACAATGTTGGACAAAACAGAATGGAATCACTGATTGGGATGGTGACAACTGCGGTCCAAACCCTTCTTCGCACTTGTTCTACAGATACAATTCTACCTGAAAAGGTCCTAGAAATCTTGTTGTTCACTTTGGCAGGGACAGGTCACAACAAGAATATAACTTTGAAGTCGACCATGACTGCATCAGCAAGAGAATGGCTGAACGGGCACCTGGACTCCACACAGCTACCAGTGCAAACTGCTAGAGAGGAGTTCAGTGACAATGTACAAAGACATATTTCCCCAGAAGCAAGTACAAGTAGCTGTCCACCACCTCTGATACCTCACAAAGGTAATTGTGGATCCTCAAGGCGAAACCCAACAGGTGATCAGCCCCAACAACGTGGGCTAGGCCGCGCCGCTCTGGTGGATAGGCGCTTCACAAAGGAGGATCAACCTCCACTTCCTGATCCCACTCGTCCAACCGCCATTGTTGATGAGAGCGGCTGGACACTAAGCCAAGATCCATTTATCTTAAGGATGGACTTTTGTTTTGGAGAGAGACTCTCCTTTGTTGAGAGTTCCCATGAGGTGCTTTTTCAAAATCAGACAGCAAACGCAAGCATTGAACGTGCCATGTCAGTGTCTTGGAATTGGCTTAAACATGTCAATTGTGAGAATCCGAACACAGTGGCCCTGGTTTGTTATTGTACAGCAACTCGTCTGCTTGGCCCAAAAGGAAAACACCATGTTCGCAATACAGTTGAGCGCATGGGATTTCTCCTGGCTTGTCAGCCCGATATCTCCTTGGTTACGCTCAAGCACCGGCTGACTCCAGAAGGAGAGCGATTGAGGGGAAGACAAGACACATGGAATCTATCTGCAAAGCATTTCTTGTCCCCCAAGTATGTGCGCCCATCTAATCGGTCTGATTCACGGGCTACCCTTGTCAAAGTGTGAGAGACTAGGACATCATTTTGAGATTAGTGAACAGGAATCATACTGTAGACCAAATGAAGTTGAAATGCCTTGTATCACAAGTAAGTGTTGGGGACACCGCCGGAGACGGACAGCTCCGGAGCTGCATGGACTCCATCGTTCCCAGCCAGAGATGTTCCACTCCGGAGTGGTCTGAGTCCTTTGACAGACCCAGCTGGAGAATCATCATCATATGAGATGAGGAGGAGCATGTCCTACAATACATAGCGTTTAGGAAACATATGATCTAAACTCCCTTACATGTGAGCAGTAATTCTGCATGAATTTCTCTTCCACTTTGACCCAAATAAGCTTTGTTCCTCAACACCAATACTTCTTGCCTCTTGGGCCAATATCTTGAGATGATTGTGCAAAATTTGAAGCCACTGTTGCGGTAGTTATAAACTTTCAGAGCTTACTAACATAGACTATCGATGACAAGAGGTGTCATCTAGGTTTACTAAAAAGATATCATATTTCTGCATGACTAGGATCAGAATCTCTGGCTGGGTCCAGACACCTCTGGAGGTGCATGGTTCTCTGGCTGGGTCCAGAGGGGGTGTTTTGAACCATGCAGCTCCGGAGGTGCACGTCTCCGGCGGTGTCCCTAACATAAGTAAGCTGTACCATGACATCCTCTGTGAAGAGCTTGATACTCTACATCTGCTTGGCAGATTGTTACTCGTTTATAAGGGTGTCAGTCCCTGACATTTTGAAATTGGCACACCACACTGATCTGCCATTTCATTCCTAGTTGAAAGGTGAATGACCATGTTGTTAGCCAGTAGGATCGGGCCGCAGTGATCGAACCGCCGTCAGTGATATTTCCCCTTCCATCACTTCTACCCTTCGTCTTGCTGCGTATGAGTGGATCTGATAAGTATCGAGACATGTATAAGTAATGCATGCTCTTTTCCAATACTCTCTTCCTCTTCCTTCCCTTCTTCCCTCTTTCATAGCCACGATGAGAAGCATATATCTCTAGAACCCACGCCTCCTTTCTACCCCTCGATTAGTTCCTCCGTGGGCACCCTATCCTACATTGGTTATAAACGTCTGACAAGTGTGTTCTACTCTTACTTCTCTTGATTCCTACATTGAACAATTAAACGAAACCACCTTCCCTGGGGATCTGTGTATCCTTTGGTAGTTCGACTTTGGATGATGAACCTCACAAACTATTCAGTATCCTACACGAGGCGCTCGGTTGATATCGC
This sequence comes from Tremella mesenterica DSM 1558, assembly GCF_000271645.1. Lineage (NCBI taxonomy): Eukaryota > Fungi > Basidiomycota > Tremellomycetes > Tremellales > Tremellaceae > Tremella > Tremella mesenterica. The sequence goes on along the minus strand of NW_006711236.1, from coordinate 934,413 downwards.
TCCATCTAATGTTCAAAATCCAAGGATGACAGTGACATGTCCTGCTGATACTGCTAGTCCTACTATTTTGATTCGAGACGATCCATCAGGTAACAAATTTTCAGAGGAAGAAACTCTTACCCTCACCTATTCTTCTCCCGCTCGGTCAATCTCTGTACTCGAAGACTATCGAGACTCAGAACGTTATCATACTCTTCTTCTATCCCGCTTATCATTGATAGTTGAACCACATGGCATGACGTTCGGAACAACTGATATCAGGGTACGAATGGTCCGACTTGGATCATATACTCAACATGAGTAAGAATTACTTTGAGGATGGCGTACTGATCTAAGAAATCACTTTGTATGTGATCATATAGGGATATTCTCACATCTATTTTATGCTGCATACACCACAACGAAAGGGTTTCTTCTCAGACTAGAAGCATTGCACCAAAACAGACATGATGAGCAACAGGGTGTTGAGGAAGATATCTTATCGAACCACTTGTCAAGATTGATCACGAAGAAGACGAGGATGTTCTTACATGGGAATAATGAGGTTTTTCCAGACTCTCTCATTCCTGATATAATTTCCGTCATCCTTCATAGTATGGCTGAGGATCCTTCTATAAGAAGTATCAGGATAAACCGGATTTTGGAAGAGATGGATAGTGGAAGTTTATGATACATCTTGTGAAATGTTTTTGAATCCCTACCATCCTCCCTGTAGAGCTAGTGTGTGTATCACTTGTCGAGAGAATCTAAGTATTGGTGTGAAATCTGCTTGATCGGCCGTGTACAGTACGCACGGAAATGTTCTCTCGGGTCAATCACCATCTCTACCTCTTCATGTGAACCTGATAACCCTTCGAAAAGCAATTGTCATGATCAGAAGAGGATTCTCTAACAAGTTCTAGATTTTTATCATAGGAAATCCTGGTGGGAAAGGGAAAAGAAGCAACCAACCAATCCTACCGAAAATCGAGTTCTCCTCCCCGGAGGCCCGAACGTCGAACGTCGAACAAAGGATCACGATTTCCAACTCCGATTACCCTTTTTGGGGTGGTGGAACTTGGTCTAATCTATCCTTTCAAACAGGTTTCAAACATAAACAACATCTTTCACATATTATACTTGCCACTCTTTTTCCTTAACAGAATATTCGCATTTTACCAATGAGCAGGACAGTAGCTTCATTACCCGATGGAAACGGTATATCTTTGTTTCCTGACGACGGACGGGACCCTCACAGACTCTCTGTTTCAGATGGACCGTTCCATCCAGAGTATCTTGCACATCCTCAATCGAGTCTAGTTCCTCAGGTTCAAAATTCAGGTGGGTACAATCCCTATCCCTCAGTCAGACATTATTTGCACACTCTTTTTGCGCTGCAACAGGGAGCCGGACAAGGATTTCCATATGGGTCATTTGAAGCATGTCATCGAGGACTTCTCGACGCTCACATAAACCTTACCAGAACTGGAAGCTTGAATCCGTCTGATGAAGGAAGGGTACGAGAAGGAACAAGGAATTCTTCTTTTCATCCTTCTCATCAAACTCACCAACCTTCGTTCCCCAGTTCACAACCACGTCCAAATCGTCTTGATGCTTTTGATGCTCGTAGTCTGATTCAGACATCGGATGTGGTACGATATTCCCAACCCATGAACGAACTCAACGGAGCAGGATCCATAATACGACCAACCTTTTCCTCCCTTCAACATCAATATACAAATTCTCTACGACCCCAATCTCTCTATGGGCCTATCGTAAATTCCTTCAACACCACCTCGGTAACACCCTCAACCACCCAAGCAGCTAGGACATACTATCCCTACGGTTCACAGTATTTCAACAACCAATCTGGTGTTGAAACGATTGAAAGACTTTTCACGCCAAATGACCCAGCTCCACCTCCGGACTCATCCTATATCATCATTTCAGCAGATAGTAACAACTGGCTTCTTCCTATCTATCGTCCCATCGATAAAATGAACTTCTTCACCCGGGGCAAAGAACTCTTCTTTGGAGATAAACATCATTGGGTAAAACTTAACACAAACCCAGACAAACCAACAGGACAGGGAGAAGCTGTCATCGCTGATTTCACTCTAAGATGGTCTCTTACTGTTAAATCTGAATTCACACAACTCGCAATAATCACTGGGATTCTATATGATGCTGCTACTCGTCTTTCGGGTGAACCACGTGCTCCACAAACCAAAGACATCTTAAGTCATATGGCTTTTAGAGTGACTTATCAACAAACTATTTTCAATGTGGTACCTATTCACAGCTTGACCGATCATGGTAGGTCACTTTTGGGACAGGGACAGATAGAGATGGGAGGGATGGATACTCAACATGTGTCTCGAGGAGATTGGAGATATTAAACATTGTTTTGATCCGATAATGAAATGACAACTCGACGATTTTGCATGAAGTCGGATGTTGGAATTTTTGAATCGGGTTATACATGTTGCAGGAGTATGGTGAAGTGTGAAAGTCAACTCCGTCATGAGATACAAGTATGCATGTAAGAATTAAAACTGATCAAAAATCGTCCAAACCTATATCAAGCATGACCTTTGGTATTTGTCCCTTCTTCGGTATCGGTACAGTCGGTATGGTGATAGGGATCGGTGATGGTCTTTCTTGAGAACCTGGTTGACTTGAGGCTAATTTAAACGCAGGAGAATCTGTCCGAGCAGCTCTGTCTCGATCAGCTATCATGACTCTGCTTAGCTATCGTGATGAAAGACGCAAAAAAATTGGACGAGCTCTCATGCGAGGGTGATGTACGACATATACTCTTCCCCTTCATAATCCTGAACAGGGCCGCGAGGAGGAGAAAGTGTGTTGAACATACGACTGAGGAGTGAGATGGTGAGAGAGGCGAGGTCAAACGCAGAAGAAAACCCCTCACCTAGCTTTCGTAGCCTCTTCCGCTCTTCTCCTCGCTCTCTCCGCTTCTTGTTGTTTCAAAGTAGCCTCCTTCGCTCTCTTCCGATTATGTTCATTGATCTTTTGAATCTTTGCGTCATATTCACCTAAATCGTCCGTCGCATCTACCAAAGTGCCTGTTTCGGGATCTCCGCCCATACTGATGATCTGAGCATTGAGACGTTCGACAGTGGGTAAGTCGTTTCGTCGCAAAGCAAGATTACGTGAAGAGATGAGGTTCGAGATTTCTATTTGAAGAGTGGAACGTTGAGATGAAGGGTTGGCAGCACGACGAGCTGCCACTTGACGGGAAATTTCGTCCTGTCCATGAGCCCGCTTGATCAGAGTATCATGTGAGAGAAGAAGAAGAGAAAAGATGACATACATTTGTCATTGGTCTCCGATGCATAGCCTTGATGTCCTCGTGTTTCTTCAACAACTCTGATCTCTTGGGAGGGGCCACTCTGTCGGCATGGTTGGTGGACATGAACCTTGAGAATTCGCCCTGAATCATCAACTTTTCGTGCCCAGATCAAAGAGATGCCGAAGGAAGCTTACATCGTCGATATCTCCATTCGACACGTCGGCTATCCTGAACACACGTTGGACCCTGCCGTACTGACACAAAAGTCCACGGTCTTCCTTGATCTCACGGCCTTTGTATTCAATTTTATACGAGCCGAAGCCAGGGTTTGTCTCCAGGTCTGATGTTAGGCCACAGCCGTCATGAACGACTGACAAGAGACCACAAGTGGGAGACAGATGCACGCCAAAGAGTAAAGACTTACTGATGACTTTATGTACTCTGTATTTCTGTCTACCGGTGGGGTCAGGATCAGGGGCGGGTATTCTGACGTAAGACCCTACATATCAGCGTGACTGAACGATAGTAGAGTTGATTTACAAAATCAGAATAATGAGACCGACGCCAGCTCACCCTTCAGTAACTCATCGAAGCCATCTTTATACAACATGTCGACTATCTCGTATCGGCTCAAACGGGCACTGTTCAGTTCCCTATGATCTGGAGGTACGCCGTCGAGATCTGCTGCCTTGGGAGCCTTGATGGGTTTTTTCTTCTCCGGACTTCGACGAGGAGAGGGAGAACGCCAGGTGTCTCGGAAGGAGATTTGACCTTCTTCAGAGTCGGTAGCCGGTTCGGAGTTGGATCCATGAAGCCCGCGTTCGGCAGCCTGACGATCAACCTTTGACACAAAGGACGAGCGACAATATGTAGGCAACGATGATAGAAAATAGGAGGACATACCCGTTTGGCGGCACGGGCACTCGTGGCTTTCCGCTTGTTCTTCAGATCTTTGATCGCACGCGAAGCTTCCTTTGACACGCTGGTGTGTTTTCCTCTCCTGTCAGTACTATTGCAAACTCAATTGGTGAATTGTCACAAAACAAGAGGAAGTCAGAGTAATGGGGTGGGTGATGGCAACAACTTCAAGAGATGTGGACGTTATGCGGATGAACATGACTCACGTCGTTTCCTGGGAAGGTCATCATCATCACCAGCTTCCTCCCCACCGGCAGTCATTTTGAAGATAGCATCGAGCTGTTGGGCGTCTTTGAGCTTTTGGATTTCTTCCAACCTGGATGCGAGGATATTTTCTCTTTCGATTTCGGGCAATCCTTCCAGTCTTCACCATTAGCTACATCCTTTACTGGCCCATGATCTAAAAGTGGCTATACCATCCCTGCTGTACCTGATGAAGGGTGAATAAAACAAGACAGTAGGGACGAGGGGTGATGTGATACTGCCGACACTCACTGTTCTCGGTCATCCTCATCGATATACTTTCCTTCGAGCGGATACGGATTCCTACTGCCTGGTTTTGCAGTCCTTACTATTGGTTTACTCGTTGAAGGTACTGCACCATCGCCCTCTTCAGACTCGAGGTCCATATCCATATCCTGTTCCTCGTCGTCGGAATCATCGATACTGGCTAGTCAGCCCAGCTCGCACTCATCATTGAGTATATACCCCGATGTGCCGAGATCCGCTGTTTATATATAAACACACTGTGATGGAATTACGCGACACTCGCCGCCGTTTGCAGGACTTTTTTAGGGTTCTGATATGTTCACGAGCCCTGTCTCCTTTCATCTGTCTGGGCCCGACAGGTGGAGCGCATGCTGAGGTATAAAAGATCATATGATTAATCTCATATATGGAAAGAGCGTCTATGTCTAGGTGGCAAGATGATGTCAAATGGTAAGATATGAGAGAGTGGATGGCAAGGTCGCTTCAAAGGAAAAACCCACTATGCCTGGGATTTGACCTTTGCCTTTTTGTGTTTCCTAGAGGGATCATCCTCTGCGAGGTCTAGCAGTTCATTCTCAAAGTCGGACATTATGTTGTAGTATGAGTTGAGATGGTTATAGATGTAAAGATTAGAATATATAGGAATGGAACGGAGGTGAAAAGTGAGTTGAGATCCCATTGTGCTTTTGGTGTCCCGCCGTACCGGTCACACGTCACGTGACTCCCTTTCCGACGGAAGTAGAATCAAACATTTCCCCAAATTGCCATTGTATCTCCACTCCCGGCTTAAGCTTACAACAATGACTCACGGTAGTCTCTTTCATTTTACGAGTAACGTCACGATGGACGCTCCAGGGCCAAGCGTAAGGAGGAGAGGTGAACATCGTGACAGTCCTCTTCATCTTACTGTTCCACCCTCAGAAGGTATATTTCAAACTTCCCCTGAAAATTCCCGATTGAGGTTGGCGTACGAACCTGGTTGTCTTCCTGATCAGGTGTATGATCGCGAGTTGCCAGCGTGGCGAGCTAGGATACGGAGGATATTGGTTAAGAGATTGAGAGATGAGAGTGAGGGGATGGCGAGATGGCAGAAGAGGGTGAGGAGCGAAGGGAGGGATAGGTATTTCTACTGGACGGCCATCTTTGGTAGTGAGTCAAAAGGCTCCTTTCAATCCCTACTTACATTGACACTTCCTCCCCACGTTCTACTACCTGAATACCTGGTATCTATACTTCATAAGTAGTGGAAGCCTCCCAATCGTCTGTACCACTCACTTACACCTCATGGGGGCAACCTCGAAAGTTTCTCGCCGTCCGAAGGCCCGTGCTCTCTAAAGGGAATGTCAAATCTTCTTGGGAAGATATCTGATAACCAGCACACACATTCTTCCTCACCTTCCTCCCTATCTTCTTCTTTTCAGGACATACAGCCAAAGGTCGTGGGTGAGTCCTTCTTCCCTTTTCACCAAGTCAATCTGACATTGCAGGATGTTGAGCGTGGTCGGATTTGGAATATACCTCTCCTCCTGCGCCAAGGACTTGATGTGCTGCCCCAGACCTTATAGCCCTCCTCTTATCCGCTTATGTCAGTGGTTCATTAGAGCAAGCCTCCCTTTCACAACCTCTCATGCCCACTCTTTCATGATCAGATGCTCGTTCGCCAATTGCATAGTACTCCCTTCGTCAACCTTTTTGTTAAAAAGTTTGGTTTGAATCTGACACGTCACACGGATATGACTGACCATCAGCAATGAGCACCCATGCCGATGAATACGGTGAGTATACTACCATCAGATTTATTTTATTTTTCTGATGAGCAGGATTTCTCTCTTCTCACTCAACGAATACGATCACCGTCGCGTTGTATCTCGCTCAGTGGCTGTGGGAAGTTCGAAAACAGACCAGCACCTCAACTCTGCTTGTTGGGTTCACAGGTCAGTTGCAGCCTACAGAGGACCTGCGTACAGCTGATCAATAGTGCTCTTGATTTACGCTGCTAGTGTCGTAGGCGGAAGGTTGTACACAGGTATGCATTCCACAGGTTAGTTTTCACTCTTGACTTCCTTCACAAGACTGCCAGCTCTACAGCCTAGAAATACTTTACTGATAGTGACAGCTGATGTGATCGTGGGAAGTCTCCTCGGAGCGGCGTGCTGGGCCATATGGCTCGTCATCGGAGATTGGGCGGAGTGGTGGCTACAGTCCGGCTCTTTGAGTGGTGCGTTCATTCATCCGTCTTTCGCCCTTCTGTCTTCGATCACCCTCAGACCAGCACTGAAATACTCTCTATCTAGCATCGCTGCTATATCCTGCGGTAGTAGACCGCCCTATCATCTGGAGCAGTACAGAATAGAATGGGACTTGGCTAATTTGTCAGTCCCGATCGTTCTCCTCCCACTGACTCTTTTCTTGATACACTATCACCCGGAGCCTGTGGAAGATTGTCCGTGTTTCGAAGATTCCATCGCTATTTTGTCCGTCATGTTAGGTGTATATGTTGGCGGGTGGGTGGAAGCGAACAGAGGGATACCTCTTGGTCCACTACATGACAGGTCGGTGTTCGGCAGCGGTCTGATGAGGGGTGTGGGGATTGTGGTCTTGCGGTTTGTCCTGGGTGAGTTCTCGTGTCTTTCGGAACCCGGCTCTTCGCCTACGCCCGACCAATGGATATCTCCCATCCTATATACATCCACCCAAGTGAACTCCTGCGTCGAGTCGATGAGGTTTTTGGAGTAGTTCTTGAAGGATCTCGGACCGACGATCCAACCCTGCGTCAGTGAAGGAGAAGAAAGTACAGTGTGGCTAATTCCAAGGCATCGGGACATTGTTTGCCTGGCGAATAGTAGTGAAAAATATCCTTCTTCGTGTTCTCCCGCCGACATTCCGAGCTACCTCTCGCGTCCTCTCGGTCGATCTGCCTACGAGGAAACATTACACTGCCGCGACGTGAGTTCTCGTTCGCCTGCCCCCTTGTGAGCAATCGCAATCTAAGTACGACCGTCCCTAGACACGTATCCAATGCTCTCTCACTTCTTTTACACCCGAAGGATCTGCCATTGACAGCTCGACTGTTGAGTTGGTAAAGCTGACATCTCAGAGATTACCCCGGATCTCCTCCTGCCGACATGCATCCCGTCCCGTCATTCATAGACCTCCATATTGGTCGATCCAATACACCAGTGCCAAGTGCCGACGGTGGTTCCTCCGACTCGGACTTCACTCCTTCTCCTATTTCGCACTCATCCGCGGTCATCCCTGATCCCCACACCTTTTCATCTTATGCTGCATCTGTTTCTGACTCGTTATCACCTCAGACCGGCCCAAAAGCACGATCCTTGACATCCGCCCACAGTGATGCTGCTGGATCAGTCACTGGTGTATCGAAGAGAGATGGACACTCTGCGACCAGAGCGACTAGTAGGGGTAGATCGAAAAGGGAGAAGAAGACGAGGGGTTTGCACTATGATGCTGAGGGTGAGTCATGGTTATCATACCCAGTGTCTGTGTTTCTTACGCCCCTCTCACCGTTCGGCAATTAACATTACCCGTGACCCAGCGAAGACTCAGTTTATTGACCATCAGTCTTGACGAAATTCGGCGTTTACACCGGTATAGGTTACCTCGCCGCTGTAGTGGTTGAAGGATGGTTTGACGCTATCGAGCGTCGATGGCTGGTCTGAATCCTTGTCATCCTCTGTTGTATCTCCCCTACTTCCATCTCTCGGTGCATCGCTTGTGAATCCTATGAGACCGGTGAGGGATTTTTTCATTCATATCGTCATGACATTTTGAACGTTACAACATTTAGGCTCCTTGGGTGAAACGATGACCCGTATTCGGGGACGCGGTGTAAAGGATGCGCGAATTAATTCTACATTTCTGGCGGAATATGTACCCATCTTTCCTTCCTCCTTGTTCCCTCCCATCTCTCGTGACAATCCAGAAGGATCATGACGCAAAAGTACTCGAGGAGGACCGTCCGCTTGCTGTGTCGTTGTTTAGTCGTCATCCCTATGGCTCATTGTTTGGCTGAGGGATAATTCCTCCAATGGCGAATGAACGTTTTTCCAATTAGCTGAATGTGGCAGATGTACCAAATGTGGCACTTTTTTCCTTCCGGTCCGATGAGCGCAAATGAGGGATATTCCGTTGTTTTGGTTCCTTCTTCCCTTTTCCGCGCGTTCTCCTATCACTTACTCTTTCACTCCTACACTGTTTGTTCTTCCCTACCCCCTTACCCTCTTTTTCCCCGTTGGTGAGCGGGACCGATGACAACGGGACACGATTGACGAAAAAAGGACATGTCAGGGCAAGTATGAGCGATTTCTGACTGGTCGATACGGTTTACTTACCAGTATTTCAAGTTAACAAGTTGATGCCATTGGATGATTGACACAACTTGATCCGGTCCGTCAAACCGGATCTTTGACCAGTTGTATCGAACGCAATCGTCAACTCCAGTTCTAACAATCACTAAGAAAAGATATATAATCTTCTATTAAAAATCAGAGAACTCACCCCTTCACCATTTGATCTAACCGATTCGTGTTGACTCATATACTCATCCATATTATCTTTTTTTTTCATCTGTACAAATCCATCGGCTCAGAATAATCCATTAAATCATAAGAGAAGAGGGATAAAACCAACATGTCTCTAACGCATGATATGGATTTAGAGAAGAAAGAGACGAGTCATAATGAACTTCAGGAAGAAGATTTGAATAAATGGGATCGTCAACCTTTGAAATTAAGAGGAAGTAAATTGTTTTTATTGGCTTTTTCAACTTTGGGTATTATTTATTCTGATATTGGTATGTTCATCCTTCTCTCTCCCTCCCTCTTTATATATATATATATATATATAAAGAGAGAGAGAGAGAGAGAGAGAGAGAGTCTGTCCATATATATATATATATATATATATATATATATATCTCCTCCCCCTCTCTTTTTATCTATATATCTCTCTTCCCATTCAAGATGATAGATATGAACATGACGAATATGACTTCAAAGGAATAGATCAGTTTCAATTCATTGACTACTCTATCGTACCTGGGCGAAGTTGAGTTGATCGGGTCGACTGGTTTAACGTGTTGTTGAAAGAGAAAAAAAAGTTCAAACTGATATATAGGTACTTCACCACTTTACGTACTTAATGGAATATGGTCATCAAGTGGTCCCGCACCACCTGCTGAAGATGTATTAGGAGGTATAAGTGCTATTATCTGGACATTGACCATTTTACCACTTGTGAAATATGTAAGTCCATCTTAATTCTCTCTATTTCTATAATTCTTCACGGAAATTTCTTCTTGTTCTTTCGATGTAAAACTTCAATATCCTATCCAACCATGTAAAATCATATCATATCTTATCTTATCAAATCATGTCAATCATATCAAACCATATCAAATCAAATCATGTCAATCATATCAAACCATATCAAATCAAATCATGTCAATCAGCTCATATAATATCGATTAGTGTCAAATTATATCACATAATGACTCAGTCATAGAAGAAAGAATGACTCACAACGGAAGAAACACGTTGATCCTTAGGTAATTTTCGCACTCGAATTCGAAACTTCAGCGGGAGAAGGAGGTCCATTCGCACTTTACATGTCACTCTTTCCTCCTTCTCCACCGGAAGAAGCCAGGTCATTGACTGGGTTTTCAGATACGAACGTTACTGAGAAAAAAGGTTTGAAAAGATTTAAATGGCCTTTATTAGTATGGGCTGTATTTGGGACGGCTATGACTTTAGCTGATGGTGTTTTGACGTGAGTTTTTTTGTTCTAAGTCTCCCTTCTCCGCCCTCCCCTGCCTCTCTTCCCCTCTCTCCTCCGCTTCCGCCCGCTCTCTCTTCTCCTCTCTCCTCTGCTTTCACCCTCTCCAACTACACCTTCATCGGTTTGTTCGTTGTGATCGATCTGGAATCTTCATTGGAAACTCTTGAATACAATTCTCATTACCACCCTATCTGCCAGAAGTCGTTTATAACATCTCTGCTGGCAATTGAGTTTCGACGATGCGCAACTCACTCTCAGCCCGGCTGTATCCGTCACTTCGGCAGTAGGAGGTATAGCAGTAGCTAAATCTTCTGTCATACATTCCGTCGTACCTATCTCTTTCGCGTTTTTGTTGTTGTTGTTCGGTATACAACCATTTGGTGTATCAAAGATTTCAGTGGTCTTCTCTCCTAGTAAGTCGACTAATCACTTCATCAGTATCACAAAGTTTACACCGGATACCACCTACCTCTTTCCAACTATCAAATCAGAAATCCACGCTCTTCTCCCTTCTCATCCCTTTTGAACGTAACATACACTTCTCTCCTTCGCCTCTGTTCCGAATGAGAATCATGTCCTTCTACTCTGATGTCTTTCGAATGTCAAACACACTCCTCTTCTTTTAATTGCTGTCGAATGTATAACACCCCCTTCTCCTCGTCGTCGTCTTCACTTCCGAATGAAACACACAGCCAGTCTATCGATGGCGTTTGTCGTGTAATGTCAATCAGAAAGGAAGAAATGATAACTCAACCTAGTCACTTTGATCTACCTCTTACTAATCGGAGCGACGGGGATTTACAATATCACTTTTCATCCTGCTATCTTTCGAGCATTTGATCCTTCCAGAGCTGTAGCTTGTGAGTAGTTTTCCTCATCTTCAATCTTCTGACTCCACACATTTTTTCTACCCCGCATACCCATTTTGAAACTCATGTCCCTTCATTTCTCGATTCCGAGATGATCCCTTCTGAACACCTGAACCTCAATCGTCCTCGCTATTACCTCGGTATAACCAAATCATGTCTGACTGACCGGCTGAATATGATGGATGAGACAAAAGAGGGATTGACTTGATATTAATGGCTAGGGTTTGTTCGTACCAAGAACTATGACGCCCTAGCAGGTGTTTTGCTAGCTATAACAGGTTGTGAAGCCATGTTGTAAGTTGTTCTATTCCCTCAGTGCAAGTCTGGTTCCTGACAACCAGTGCAAAGTAAGATCTCACCTTTCGAGTTATTTCGACGTCGCTTATCATAGTCTGGGCCAATTCAACAAAGCAGCGATCAGGTTGTCGTTCACTACCGTAACATACCCAATGTTGGTGCTGGCTTACCTCGTGGGTCTTGTCTTGTCTCTGATCACTCAAAGTATCATCCACAACCGATTTTACACCGCTATAAGATGCTGCCCCCCCTGTGTAATTATTCAATCCGCTTCGTTGCTCGAATCCACCCGATTAAGTTCTACCTGCTATTCCCAGTGGCACCGTCAAAAGGGAACGTTTCAGTATCGAAATCAAGCTGACACGCAGGGCCAAGGTGCGAGATTGATACATGATGGTGATGCCGTCATTGGTAACTTATTCTACCTCACCATACCTGGTCCTACTGGTGGTGGTCTGTATTGGATCGTATGGTTCTTTGCGCTTCTCGCTACTGTAAGTATTCACTCAAACGTATTAGGGCCCGTACTGACATTTAGCTGGTGGCTTCACAAGGTCAGTAAATATATCTCTTTTGTTCACCAACCCATTTTTTCGCGTTTTTACCGGTCAAGGAGTTCATCAGACCGAAGGAAAGAGCGAGACAGGGACAGAAAGAAGCGACGAACTTTGATAACCCACCATGTCGTATTTCAAGAGAAAGTCAGAGGGTTGACCAGGTAGAAAGATGAGAGGGAGTAGAATGAGGCAGAGGTCGAATTGAGAAGAGATGGAAAAGGATAGGGGACCAGATAACTGGAGACAAGAGAGAGAAAAGAACTGACCTTGATAGCAATGATAACAGGTACTTTCTCCCTCGTCCATCAATTAGTCGGAATGGGTGTTTTCCCATCTATCAGAATAAAACATACTTCGATCCTTACAGCTGGTCAGGTATATGTTGGGAGTATAAATTGGTTATTGATGATTGGTACCGTTGCTGTGGTAGGGGGATTCGGAAGTAGTGCAGCTTTGACTTTAGCCTATGGTGTGAGTTTTTTCCCTTCTTCTTTCCCTCCCTATTCCCTCTTTATGTCACATCTGCAAAATTCAATTGTCATCTGTTTTTCCACCATCGACCAAATGGCCCCATTGCCACTATCGGACGTGAATCTTTCATTGCTTATCTCGATACTCGTCCCATTTCTATCCTTCAAGACGATAACTTTACGTGCTTTTTCAAAAGGTCGGGTCTTGGAGAAGATGTGAAAAGGACAGAACGAGAAATCACATAGAGGCCGAAAGGAGAAGAGTAGAAAGGTATATATTGAATTAAGACTGATGAGAAAAGTTCGCAGTAGCTTCAGTCTTATTCGTCACCACGACCTTGATAGCTCTATCCATCCCTTGTGTCAAACATCTTCCGATATTCTTGGGTATCGTTTGGTTGATAGTTTTCGGTTTTTTCGATGGGATATTTTGGGGTGCAAGTTTGAAAAAAGTTCCTCATGGTGCTTGGTTCCCTTTAGCTTTAGGTGGTGCTTTGTGAGTTTTCTTTTGATTCTTCTTTTTCCTAAACCTTCGTTATCGTCTTCCATCACTTTTCCACACTACCCTCTTCCACCAGGCACCTCCATCACCCTCTACCATCTCTACCACCTCTGCCACCTTTACCACCTCTACTCGATTTCCACCCACACCATGTATTCTTCCTCAGCCAAAGTGCAATTGACCTTACATTGTACATCCGCTGATGTTCGGAACCGCACTGATGTGTCTCTGGCGAGCTGGTAGAGAATTAGAACTTTCATTCGAGGCCAACAATCTTCACTCGCTTTCTTCCCTTATCATTCGAAAATCCTCTCTTCCACCTTCTGTCACACCCACCAAAACAGGAACAAGAAATCACCTTCATTCATCATCACGTCTAGTCCGTGGTACGGGATCACAATCACAATCGGAAATTCAAATCATCGAGGAAGACCCTAGAATGATATTAGGATCAGAGGATGAAGATATTCTTCTACTTTTACCTTCTGAACCTAACGAATCACCCGTGGTTTTGGAGAGAATACCTATAATGGCTGTATTTCATAGGAATGATGAAGGTGCTAAAGGTGTTCCACATAGTTTTGGTAGTTTTTTGAGAAGTTATCCCGCTTTACCGGAAGTGGTTGTGAGTCATATTCCTCAGCACTCCCCCGTCCTCGTCTCATCCTGCTTAGAACACCTCCCTTGTCAGAGTCATCTCAGTCTTGCGAGGTTGGCCATGATTATCTGATTGTTGAATCTGAATCAAGAATCGCCCGGTGGTGAAAGAGTAATGGAGGTGAAAGCTAAATATCAGATCTTCCTCACCACTCGTTCTGTCGGTGTCCCTCACGTATCTTTGAACGATAAATACAAAGTCAATAAAGTCCGTTCTCTCCCCGGATTCTATAGTGTTTCCATGCGGTCAGTAATCTTCTTCCTTCTTCCTCCTCTTCTACCTTTTCACTCTCAGATGAGCAGTAAATCAGTTGCTAACTTACAGCGTCGGGTATTTGGATTTACCAACCCCCAACATTCCGGACCTTTTACCTTCACTCTTGGCATTAGAACAATCCCCATTCACATCCCCCAGCGATTCCATCGGTAAGCACACGACCACCGAGAGGGAAAACATTCAAGAACGTAAACGTCGGATTGAAGAATCGGCTAAAAATGTCACTCATGTGATTCCCAGTTACATCCTCACTTCTCGGAATCGTAATCCTTCTCAGAATCACGGAGTGGTAGGGATGATCCAAAAAACTTGGGAGTGGGGTTGGGGGAAAATTAGAAAAGTTTTAGTGGAAGATGTTTATGGATTAGCAAGGGAAGTGTTTAGGGAACAAGAATGGGAAAGAGGGGAAGAGAGGATGGTACATGTTTCTGTACCTGCTGCTATTTGAGGTTTTCACTCGGTTAGCCCTGGTAGTCGGATCCTCTACGTCGTATCGCTATTACTTCCCAATCTCTGCATCGACATCCATCGACATCCATCTTCTTCAACTAAGTACCCCACTTGCTGACTTCAACTTTTGTCGACTACCGATTATTCTATCTCTTGACTTTAACTTGAACCTTCATCTCTGTTCGTATCTTCCACACTTCACTTCTGAACATTCCCAACCCTCCCTCTCCTGCTTGTCTAAGCCTTCATTTTAGTTGTAGGTGTGATCGATATCAGATATGTCAGACTTTAGATAGCTTTTCAGGAGACGTACATTCCAGTATATAGATATGATGTTATATGTATGAGTAGATCTTCAACTTTGAGCATGAGTATGAACATAACATGTAGAAGTTCTTACTCGTACTCTAGAGTAGCACCTTGAGCACCGGGATCTCCGGCCGGCTGGCGGGCCCCGGAATTTGATCCGGTAAAAATCGTCGATATTCAAATTACGTAACCCATCCCTCTGGCCTGTGAGTTTTCAAAGAAAAAAAGGAAGTGGTACGATGATACGGACCAATCAACCGACGGTTTTATACCCTTTCACTTTTCTCTTTTTTCTTTTTTTCTCTTTGTACATATACATATACTACACTACACGTCTATAGAAACAACACACACGAGTGTAGACGGGGTACGTGGTTTTGGTGAGTGATGATAGAATGAGATGAGAAATTAGAGTGGATACTGATTTATCAGACAATCTTTACTATTCCGACTTTGACGCGACAAACAACACAACTCATTCAGAGTAGGACAATATAAGGACTTGGAAAGACCAGAGATAGAGAGAGAGAGAAAGAAAGTTGAAAGAGAGAAAAAGAAAGGGAAAGAGAACAAGGAGAGATAACAAAATGAACGTCGTTTCTCATACTATCGTCAGACCTACTTCGGTAGATTTGGCAGGTTTAACCACTTGGGGTTTAGAAGGTTTGACCAAAACCAATTGGAAGTTTGATACGTCAGTTCTCTCTTTCATACCCTCATCGACACCCCTCTATCATCGGCTCAATCTTATGCAATTATACTTGAGTCATGACCCCGCTCTGCTCAGGCCGAGCGGTGTTGACATCTGATTTGATCGACACCATCGGAGCTCGAATTTCGGATATCACTGATGAGTAGAAAAACAACAGCAGCTACAATTTTAACTGCTATCATTTCCCTTCTCATCCTAGAACAATTAGTCTATCGTAGTAAAAAAGCACAGTTACCAGGAGCGAGATGGACTATTCCTATTATTGGTAAATTCGCAGATTCTCTTAATCCCACAATGGCGAATTATAAAGCTCAATGGAATTCCGGTCCGTTGAGTGCTGTATCGGTTTTTAACATGTAAGCGTTCCCTTTTCAGGCATTCTTGCAGTTCACCACTTCTTCTCCCGTGTTTGACGGTCTGGCATATTTAGACTGCATTCCATCTAGTGTATTGGCGATTTCCGGTGGATACCTAACGCCAAGACTTGTCATTGTGCCAAGTGTTTCATGATCATACCTGCATTTTCACTCGGACATGGGATATGAACATTCATGGTTTCAGTAAATGGGGTTTGGATTATATACCAAATACAAGACCTGTAGCACTAACATTCAGCTTCATCGTCATCGGTTCTTCCAACGAGATGGCCCGTAAAATCTTGAATTCTCCCACTTACGCCGGACCCTGTCTTGTTCAATCTGCTAAAAAGGTCTTACTTCCTGAAAATTGGGTATTCCTTCATGGTAAAGTCCATGCGGATTATCGAAAAGCTCTCAATGTTTTGTTCACCAAAACCGCTCTTTCGTGAGTTGGTTTTCTTCCACTGTACGACACTATCAACATCTACACAAGAAAACTTTCAACTGATAACCCCAGAATTTACCTTCCCATTCAAGAACGTATCTACCGTTCTCACTTCGCTCAATGGGTATCCGATACTTCACCTGCTAAACCATACATGATGATCATGCGTGATCTCAATATGGACACTTCCCTCTCCGTCTTCCTGGGTCCATATCTCACCGAAGCTCAGAAGATCGAACTGAACCAGAAATACTGGGATATAACAGTAGCACTCGAATTAGTAAATTTCCCATTCGCATGGCCAGGAACAAAAGTTTATAACGCCATTCAAGCTCGGAAACTCGTAATGCGTGATCTCGAAGCAGCTTCCGCAGAATCAAAACGTCGTATGGCAGATCCAAATTCTGAACCTCAATGTTTATTAGACGCATGGATCAAAGCTATGATCGATTCAAGACACGGTGATGATAATGTTCAAGGTGAAGAAGGTGAACAACAAAGATTATTAAGTAGAGAATATTCAGATCATGAGATAGCGATGGTCGTTTTAAGTTTTTTATTCGCAAGTCAAGATGCTATGAGTAGCGCTTTAGTTTACGCTTTCCAACTTACGGCGGATCATCCTGAAGTATTGGAGAAAATCAGGGAAGAACAATATAGGGTTAGAGGAAATGATGTTGATGCTTCTTTGACTTTGGAATTAGTTGATGATATGGTATATACTAGAGCTGTTATCAAAGAGGTTTTGAGATTGATGCCTCCTGTTATCATGGTGAGTGGTTTGTTTATCCCTTCCTCCATCACGTCTTTCCTCTTACCTCAAATCTCCTCTTATCTCATCAAATATCTCGATCGCTGTGTTTTTCTCCCATCTCATCTATCGCCTCGGAATTGCCGTATTTTCCTCCTATCTCATCAGTCTCACCATCCCTAAATTTTTCATCCCGATTTGTGATCCACTCAAATTCCGACTAACGATTAGGTCCCATACACCACCACCAGACCATTCGCCATAACACCAGATTACACAGTTCCGAAAGGTGCCATGCTCATTCCCGCTTTTTGGAATTCTCTTCATGACGAAACGGTTTATCCAGAACCTGACGGTTTCAAACCTGAACGATGGTTGCCTAACCCGGATGGAAGCGCACCTTTGGCAGATAGCAAACCTCAGAATTATCTGGTATGGGGTAGTGGACCACATAAGGTATGTTGGGTCTTTCTCGTCTTTCAAGTTTATCCTTCTCTCTCTTCTCTTCTCCGTTCTCGCTTGTGCCCTTCACCTCTTGATTCGAGGACCTCACTTGCCTTCTGCGACGTTACGATCATGATCACCCCCGTTCCTCAAACCTCATCTGCCTCGCGACGGAGTTTCAGTATCTTGACGACCGACCATCGCGTCAACTTTCCTTCCAAGCCGAAACCTCGTGGCATCTATCACCCTAGTGGATCAGTGAAACCCCGGTAGAATATCCCCACTGACACCTAGTGCATCGGTGGTCAATACGCATCCATGCATCTCGCAGCTACACTCGGTACCGCAAGTGTTTTGATGGATTGGGAACATGAACGTACCAAAGATTCCGATGAGATTCAAGTGATTGCCGCGTGAGTTTTTCTTTTAATTCTTTCCTCCTGTCTTCACACTATGCTTCTTCTCTCCACACTTTATCCA
Organism: Tremella mesenterica DSM 1558; assembly: GCF_000271645.1. Lineage (NCBI taxonomy): Eukaryota > Fungi > Basidiomycota > Tremellomycetes > Tremellales > Tremellaceae > Tremella > Tremella mesenterica. The sequence continues at coordinate 916,339 of NW_006711236.1, read as the reverse complement.
CATCCTTTAAACCTCTTCCTCTCGTCCAGTACCCTCAACTCCCGTGATACCTTTTACTGATCCACAGTATCTTCCCAAAGGACGGAATGAAGCTCAAGTTTCATCCTCGTGTTGCGCCATCATGATCAATTGTGTCTTTCAAATCGTATTTTACCTTACCTTAATGCACTGTATGATACTCTAGAACTTTAATCGTCTACTTTTGTATTCTCTGGATGACTATCCTTCTGCACTTTCCTTCAAGTTCGATCTCTGAAGTGAGTCGTCATGACAGTTGAGACACTTGTATTGGCAGGGATGACAAACGAAAGGCAGGCAGGTAGGTAGGTAGGTCAAGAGAGTATGGTAGTAAAGATGCATGTCTTGATATGTGTTCTCGAGTACTTCGTTCAGCATTACTACATTCTACATGTGACATGTGGGCACATACTTCACAAACATGTATCATACCTTGTTCTAGGTTTGTACCAGCACGAGTATTCGAGCTTCGTTGGTGAAATCGCCACTTGTCAACGACGCGATCTCCCTCTCAACTCAACACCTTCTCTCTCTCTCTTCATAACATCTTGCTATCTCTCTTTATCTCCTATCATTTAACATATCATCTTCTCTTTACTCTCTACTCTCTACTCATCTTTAACCATATCTCTATTCAAAGAACGAATCAAAAACATCAACACTTGGCAACGACGATAAACGGATCGATTTTCACCCGCGGCATACGAGAATAACCCTATCACTACTAATCCCTTCCTACTTCTTCCGTCCATCTGTTCATTCTTTACCTTATTTCATCTCGATACCGGTCAAAACATCTGAATCCGATTTCAAAGAATAACAAAGTGATCTCTATTGAGGTGATTTGGTTCGGTTGAAAGTAGTCGAGTGTGAAGAATCATAGGATTTTCGTCTGTGCGTTTTTCCATTCTCCTCTACTACTACATACATACTATCACTATTTTATCTCATTCATACATCCATACTCATATCTCTTCTTTAGATCATCTCTTGATCCCTTACATCGCTTCAGTCTTTCTCAAGGGCTTGGAAAGTCCAGTGTTTCATCGAAGGATTGGTGACGCCATCGATATTGATTCAGTACGTTCTTACCTACTTCTCACATCGAACGATCGTGTTGATAGATGAAAATGCTTTTCTTGGGAAAATTGGATTTACGTCCTTGTTCAACTGGACTGGAGTTGAGCTGATAATAGTTTTAGTCACCTCAAACGATGATCTTAAACATACAATCTTGATTCGAGAAAAAACATTTGTATTACCTTTTCCCCCTACTACGTGACTTGTGCGTCATCGATAACACAACATAAACGATTGCACGATTACTTTTATCTATCCGACCTATCAACAATAAATCCTCTTTGGTCTATCTCCATCGGGGGGTCTTGTTCGTAATCGGGATATACTACAAACCAACAGCTTGGATCTTTCGAGATCACTCGGTATCTCGGTGGACAATAGTCGAGAACACATCAATCGTACATCTTGTACGAGTCATACCAGCTGACTGTTGGACTTCAACGACGCGTTACTTTACATAGAGACATTATTTGGTTATTGTGGAATATCATCGGAGTATCGATCAACAAGTTGGATGGATCTTACCACCATGCAGTGGAGTGAAGTGGACGCTATGGTTGGAAATCCCCCGGCAAAGTTGGAAATGGCTAGAGGGACTTCCATCTCTTCTTTAGGTTCTGCCGGTGAGTTTTTTTGACCTTCTCCTCGATCTTTCAGTATCTCGCGATTGGTCACTCTTTACGCCCCTCAAACCACTGCCTGCTCCTGTGAATGTACATCCCCCTCTTGTCAGCCATTCGCTCTACCCGCTACGTCTCGTTGTGTATCTGTCTCTACTTCCACTTCCCCAGGACCCACCTCCCTCCGGACCGATGTCCTCGCCCGGAGTCTTACCTTTGCGATTGATCAGGAAAGAGAACCTCGACTTACCCTCAGCTCCCTCAACTGCTTCATCTTTCCCCCCATCATCATTCTCCTCTCATTCTCACACCACACCGGATCGTACCTCCTCTTCCTCCATTCCCTCCAACCCATCCATTAACTCACACGAATCCAAAGACCCTGGGCAATACTGGGATTCAGATAGCACCGCCCACGTCCTATCTCCCAAGGCTCCCAACGGTATGGCCGATGTCGAATCGAATTACAATGAAGAATTCAATAAGAAAATGAATTCGAGGAGCGTATCAAATTCAGAATCCAAAACTTTCATCCCTTCCAGCTTGAACACCAACACTCTACAACTTCGAAAAGGCCCAGATAATACCTCAAATAAAGATTCTTCCGTTGAAGACGACGGCTTCCTCGCCACTGTCGCTCAGTGGGGTCAACAGGAAAGAAGTGTCGGTGGACGTACCAGTAGATTGATAAGTGGGAGATATCATCTACAAGGTACACCCCCACCTTCAGGCCCACCACCTTCAGAGCCTCCTCCTCCCCTTCCTATCTCCGCCTCACTCCTCGCTACAAGTACGGCTTTGAACGGTAGTACCAACTCTGACTCTACCGTCCGCAGTCGCTCCGGAGATTCCAATGGCAAGATCAACTCGTTGATTGACTCTGTTGGCCCCCGAACAACTTTCGGTCGTGCTACCGGTAGATTATCTCGTATCGCCGCATCTCGAAAGACTAGTGTGGGTGCTCCACCTTCAGGACCTCCAAATACGGCTTTACCTCAAATACCTACCTCACCATCGTCCAAAACTGGAGCGAACGGTCTGCCAGACTCTGAACAAACACGGAGAGACGTCGTTGCTGGTCCTTCTGGGACTAACGAACACCATTCTTCACCCTCTCGTAGACGTCGCAAAGATTCTTCTCAGAATCTTCCAGACGCCGTTCAACCGGGTCACCCAGCAGTCAACGGGGAGGGTACCAGGCCATACGCGCAATCTGAAGCCGGTTCGAGCAATTTAAGGTCGGATCAATCAGAGAGGACGACCAGCAGTGCAGGGACGAGCAAGTCTGGCAGAACACCATCGCGACTATTGTTACAGGATGCCTTGAATCTAGCTCAGACCGCCGTCGAGTTGGACAAAACCAACGATGTGTCAGGAGCCTTGGCCATGTACACTGAGGCGGTGGAAAAGCTCAAAAGCGTCATGGCTCGTGTCGGTATAGATCCGGGCAAAGAGGATCGGGGAAAATCAGGAAAGTCGGAAGAGGAAGGAAGGACGTTGAGAGGGATCGTGAGTGTTTGTCATTTTACTCTTCTTGAAACCGCTTTTTTGGTGATGACTTCCTAAAACGTACATTACGTCCTGTGATAAATTCGTTCGATCGAACACACTTTTCTATTATATCTCCTCTCATTGACCCCCGTGTGTTTGCAACAAACTCATCGGTTATCGATCATCATGTTTACAGCTGATTACTTCTTCGGCTTTGGAACCACAACTGACAAACAGCACGACGCGTACGTAGCTCGTATACAGCTGTTGTCTTCTATGGAACCTCTCATCTCACCTGCTTCCACATCTGTCATACCTCGGTCTACTCCAGTAGAATCTCAACCTTCTGAACCTATCTTAGGTCTCGAAACATCTTTCCCATCCACCTCTACACTCGTCCCTGATCGTCCACCATCCCAGTCTCCTCACTCCAACATGTCTGTCGGTACCTCTGGCGACCGCACTCCCCGACCTTCACTAGACGACACGGGTATAGTGGGTATAGGCAACCTCATGATGTCTTCCTCACCTCATTCGGCGCGTTCATACTCTTCACATTCATCTCGTCACCCATTCGCCATTGCCGCTGCTACTTCTTCTTCCCCTCGTCTTATTCCATCTGCCGTCGTCGGTTCTCCTAGAGATCATATCCCCGCTCGCTCCTCTCCAACTACCCGATTATCCACCCCTGGCAATGGCTTGAATACGGGACAAGAGTTGGACGATACTACTCCTCGTGAACCTCGAGCGCCTACAACACTTCCACCTCGGAGAGAATCGATCGGACCTAATTCGACAGCATTAGACCAATCCTTCACCAGACAACCCCTAAGCAGAAGTAGACAAATCAGTGCTCAGCGTAAAGCCCAACAGTCATTCGGATTAGAGGAAGAGCTCGATTTATCCGACATCATCTCTGATCCATCTCAATCGAACGGACAGCCATATGCTGGAATCAGTACCACCGTCAGTCAGAATGGATCCGCTCGTTCAAGTGCTACTGGTGTTCCTCGAGCAGGTGTTTACCCACCTGATGATCGACCTTTACCACCTATCCCCTCATCACCCGGTGGACAAGGTTCAAAATTATCCCGCATAGCTTCCATGTTGATAAACAATTCCACTTCCAACGGTACGATTTCACAACGACGACAATCTCGTCATGCCTCCGAATCAGGTTCTGGAATATTCATCCCTCCTTCAGATCATTCTTCTAATCAAATCGATGGATTACCAAGATCATCTTCCACATCGATACCTTTCCCTACTGTCTCACCACCTCCTCAAGCTCTACGCTCCGCTACATTCCTACCCGAATCAGAATCTCAACCATCATTAAGACTAAGATCAAGAAGTCAACCTGGAAATCAACGACCTTCAGAGATATTCAATGCTACTTTAGGTACATTACCACCTCTTCCAAGAAAGATTCATAAACCTTCTTTATCCAGTCATTCATTATCTTCTAATGGACAGAGATCTTCACGTTTAGCACCACCTCTTCCTTTGAACCTAACTCGTAGTCCTGGTTCAGGTACATTACCACCTCTACCACCATCAGCACGTTCAGGTATATCCAATATTTCAGGTCTTTCCAACATATCACCACTTTCAGGATCTTTATTATCACCTTTACCTGAATCTCAACCTACTTCAGTCATTTCAAGACCTTTTCACGTCCTTCGTACATTACTCAGATCAATGGATCCGAATGGTCCCGGAGCTTATTTGACAAGTTCAATTCACGTAACTCCTTCAGTTTGGAAACCTTCTAACTGGTCTAAAATGGGTCATGGAAGATTACCAGCACCAAAGATTCAAGCTCAGGATGTTAAACAAAGATGTATGGAAACTCTTGTTCTTCATTTAAGAGCTTTAGGACAAGTAGGATCGGGAATGTTGACTGGTCCAAGAGAAAGAAGATATGGTGAAGGGTTGAATGGAAGTTTTAATCATGATGATGGTTTGAGAAGGATGAATGGAGGAGGCTCAATGATGAATCTTTCAGGAGGTGGTTCTATGATGAACCTTTCAGGAGGTGGATCAATGATGAATCTTTCTGGAGGAGGTTCGACGATGAATCTTCCTGGAAGTGGTTCAAGGATGAATCTCTCTAGTGTGGGAAATGAACAGGATGATGAGAGAATAGAACATTTGATAAAAGTTTTGGACGCTATGGAAGATGAGATGGATGGGTGGTATAAAGCACTTGGTAAAGCGGGTGTTGTAGTTGGGATTTGGAAAGGGAAGAAGACTGGGGTGAGTTGTCGTTCATCCTTTCATTCCTCTGCTGCTTCTTACTGTGTGGACGTCCCACTTGTTCCTCTCAACCAAGTACGATGAGCCTGACCCCGTCTCACGTGTCCATGATACGATACTTTGGACTGGGTGAACGGCTCCAAGTCGACTTTTGAAGAACGGGTACTTTATCTGTCAGAGACAATGATAGCATTCAGACAAACTTAGGATCAAGCTAACGCACAGGGTTCTAATTGGGGTAAATTAACTCGTTCCATGGATAAAATGGGTTCGGGCGGTGGAAAGACGTAAGTTTTTGTTTTCTTATCTTCATTTCGTGTATCGTCCCTATTGGCCCACACTGTCAAGAGGGCGGTGAATCACCATGATACCTTTTCACGTTATTGTCAGCAATTTCTGATTACCAGATTGGAGTCTCCTGAAACTTACGTGGATACAATGGCGGCCTTGTGTTCCAGTGTGCAGGTGATCAGTGAGTTTTCTCTCCCCTTTTTCTTCTCACACTCCCATATTCTCCCTCTTTTCATTTTACACTCCCACCTTCTCCCTCCTTCCCTTCCCTTTCACTCCCCTCTTGGACTCCCTGAGAATGTCACATTGATCAGTTTCACGATACGACTCTCTTTACGTTTTCGAAATTAATACCAGATGATCATTTAGAATGTCTTCAAGGTCCCTCCACCTCGGCTTACCTCGCACTCTCGGACAAGACCCATCAGGCTATCGAAGGTCGTGTGATCCGAATTGCAGAGTTTGTAGGCGCCGTCTTGGCGCCTTTTGTTCTGGATGATTTCAAGCAATTCTTTGTGAGTTCTACTCCCTGCTTTGTCCATCCAACATCCTGTCGCTCCTTCTGTTCGCCACTTCTTCCTTCCCATACTTGCTTCAACAACTACATCATTCTCACCAGTTGTACCTCGTCCATCTTCCCCACTCTCCCCTTTTCCATCAGAATGTGATCCATCCCTGCCCAATATCTCCTCTTCGAATAACATGGACCTCAGAACCCTGGCTAACTCTTCAGCTGCGGTATCTCAAAGGAGGTGTACGCTACTTGGAAGAATAAATTGTAGTATAATGTGTCATGACTCGGTGTTGATCGTTGGAAAGTGACTCTTGATTCGGGTCGAAGTATCTATCTTGGGTTTTGTAGATTGATAAGGGTATAAATTGAATGAATGTTAGATTTTTTCAATCGTATACTGTCTGCTTTTAGACAACACTTGATCTATACTTCTGTCTCTATCGTCTGTTACAACTTTCTATCACCGTAATCCATTTTGACATGTTCCATGTTGTCATCATACATGTTGCCATGTCTTCCATACTTGTACTTACCTATGACCACATTCAGGTATCCGTGACTTGATATCTTGATTCTCCATCACCTCTACTAACTCGCAATCCGATAAAATCCAAGAAGTACGAATCCGTAAGTATTCTATTCATTTCATGATAAGATGATGGAATCATTATATTTCAGATAAAACCTACATATCCGAATGATTCATACATAAAACGTTAGACGTAAACTCCAAGAGTACAAAAAAGAGCTATTACACCACCTCCAGCAAATAAAGAAGCTATCAGTGATGTACTTAATTCCGGTAAAGGGTTTTTGGATTTAGGTAGACTGAAAAGTCAGTTGAGTATTGACGTTGTTGATTCCCATTGCAATCACTTCTTCTCCCACGATACATGTATGACTTTATCGTGAATTGTCGACATTGACACTTTTGAGGATATGATTCGGGATTATGAACAGATTCTTCACAGGTGTAGGATCAAGATTGATATCAGGATCAATGTTATAGTCTGTCTGCAAATGACATAAGGTGGGTCGAAGACAGGAGATCCGAATGACCAAGTGTAGGTCGATGTCATAGTCCCCCAACGACCAAAAGGTGGGTCACAGACATACTCCCCGAACGACCAAAATTAGGTCAAGGTCATGTCATAGTCCCCGAACGACCAGAAGTAGGTCAACCAATGAAAGTAAAGACAGATAGATGATAGGGATGAGAAGTACGACAGGGTGGATCATGAACGGATAGGAGAGAAGAGAAACTGACGTGGTGAATATAAAAGCCAATACGAAAAATCCTACGAGCATGGTTAATGATATTGGACCTAAAGAGTAAATAGGGATAGGTGGTTCGAACGAAGGAGAAGAAGAATGTATAGACTGATTAAGTTAGGTTTTTCCTCTTTTTTTTTGTTCTTTTGTGAATCATATCGTTCGTTTATGAATACAGACGCAGGGTGTTCTCCGCGAGTACATAATGGACGATATGGGATATTTGTACAGGTGATATCTTGAGAAAGAGAGTGTCGGTAATTAGGAAGATTTATTGGAATAAGCGAGTGAAGACGATTGAGACACAAGGAATGGAATGGAATGGAGGGGAAGGTAATTGTAAGTAAGTTATAGCAGAGTTGGAAAGGGGTTGAAATTGACAAAGAAGATAGGTACTAACTTGTATGGAAGTATATGTTTGATGAGACATCTTTGACCTTTCTCTCTTATCCTATAAGATTTGGGTAGTTGTAGTCGTAAAGGTGAGAGATCCTCCAAGTTACTCGTAACTATCCAGTAAGTTAGAGGGACGTCAAGGTGGAAGGGAAGAATATTGCGCGCCTATTGGGGAGATTCAAAGGCGATAGTAGTTGACACACGCCTAACTCGATCACAAAGAAAGAGCTGACTTTACACCCAGTGGCCAGTTCAGTATAGAGTACAAGTCATTCAATCGTCATGTTATCAACCTGGCTATGGGTCATACTCATCTTGAACACTCTCAATGTTTATTGCATATCCCAACAATACGGTCAAAGTCGGGAAGGGAGCATAAATGCAGATGGGGATAGAACGAAAGATGGTCATACGAATAATTGGGCTGTTTTAGTTTCTTCTTCTAGGTATTGGTTTAATTACAGGGTAAGTTATTCGTCCCTCTTCCTTATCCATCCTCTCATTAGTCTTCCAAAAATGTCCAAAGGCTTTATACAACCCTTGATGTAACCTGATATGTCAATGACTCGCTAATCTTTCAGCACATGGCAAACACATTAGCGATGTATCGTACCCTCAAACGTCTAGGAATGCCAGATTCCAACATTATCCTAATGCTCGCCGATGATGTTGCTTGTAATCCCCGGAACCCGTTTCCAGCTGCGGTATATGGGAATTCTGGGAGACGGGTCGATTTATATGGGGATGCTGTTCAAGTGGATTATAGAGGTTATGAAGTTACTGTAGAGTCGTTTTTGAGGTTATTGACAGGTAAGTTTTTTACCTGATTTCAATCTCATTCTCATTCTCATTCTTTTACATAAACATAGCTGGTCTTCGTCTTGGAAGCCGTTCACTCCATCTGGGGTAAAACATTATCCTATCCATGTGTTCTAGTACCGTTACTTTGGGACTCTAAGAACCTCTATCTACACACTTCTGACTGATATATCTTCCCTGCGGACCGTTTTGGTCATGTGTTTTGTATATCGAGATGAAGAAAGATCACTCACCTTTCAAGGTCGTCACGAACCACACGTCCCCGCGTCAAAACGTCTTTTATCCGACGCTTCTTCAAATGTATTCATTTACATGACGGGTCATGGTGGTGATGAATTTTTGAAATTTCAAGATAACGAAGAGATTTCAGCTTATGATGTGGCTGATGCCATTGAACAAATGTGGGAAAAGAGAAGGTTAGTTGATGTTTTGTTTTCTTTCTTTGTTCACTATTGCCAACTCACCTTCTTTCCCCTCTGTCTTCGAAATTACCATTTTACGTTTTGTCATTTCTTCCGAAAAATGATCCCGACTCCGTCTGTTGTCTCTGAAACTGAATCAGACCATCTTGTCCATCGTCTATCTCTCTACTCCATCATAACATCCATCTCCACTCAATCTGCACTTTTGCTCACTCGATGGAAACAAGACTACTCGGTGAAAACAAAACCACTGGGTGAAAACAGGATTTCACCACTCAAATTAACGTCAGAACACACATTAGAACAAAGGAAACCCATATGGTTTCTGACGATGTAAGATAAAATTGTCCTGACTTTTGTTTAGATACAACAAACTCCTCTTCGTAATCGATACTTGTCAAGCAACGACAATGTATTCAAAACTATATTCACCACACATAATCTCAACAGGTTCAAGTCAACTTGGTGAAAGTTCTTACTCACATCATAACGATTACGATATAGGTGTTTCTGTCATTGATAGTTTTACACATGAAGTTTTGTTATATCTTGAAACTTTGGGTAAAACTTCGAATTCTACCATGGAAGATTTTGTAAGTTTGGCTTTCATTTGTAACTTTTTCACTTTCCCCGGATTTCATACATTTCACTTGTTCATATATTTCATCTTGTTCATGCATTTCATCTCGATGGACCGAAGAGAAATATGATCCATCGATTTGTTGACACAATCCCCTATAAGAAACCCACCCGACTGAATCGTATATCATCATCATGCACTTAGGAAGAAAGATAGAAAAAAGAGTCAGAAAGATTACAGGTGTTGAAAAAGAGAGAGATGAAAAAATATAGAAAGATGAGAAGTGTCGAAAGATAAAAAGATGGGAAGATGGGAAGACGTAGGGACAAAAAAGAAAAACCAAAGTGAAATGGAAAGATGGGATGCAAACCATGAAAAAGAAAAACCCACTGATCCCCAGTTCAACATCTACGATCCGATCAAAATGAAATCTCATCCAGGTATCTCGACCTCATTATCTTCTGTTCAACCAGATCAAATCCGAATCACTGACTTTCTCGGGGCTGTATCTCGAATTGAGATCATGTCTTCTTCTTCGATACTTCCATCATCGACTCTATTATCTCATTCATCATCTTCTAAATTTATCACATCCTCTAGAAACTCTGATAAATCGTCTGACTCTGGTACTTCCTCTAGAAACTCTGGTACATCATCTAACCATCGTATAACCCCAAGCGCTGGAATATCGGACGACCAGGATAAGACCACAATTGTAGCTGGTTGGGAGAAAAGTCGGAAGGTCCGTCAACGAACGAAGTCACGCTTTAGTATCGAACCGTCGGATCGGAGTATACTATCTAATGAGACATATTCAGGGATTAGAAAGAGAGAGAAAGGTGATTCCCCCTTGTTGATGATGGATCTAATTGGGATTGGGTTGGATAAGAGGGGTATGATGGTTGATTGGATAGGAATCGGGGTTTTGGTTCTTACTCTTGCTGCTTTGACTTGGGGGAAGAGATAGGAATCATGACTGCTACTGTTGTTGTATGAGTAGATTACTTGGTACATTATTTGTATCCCTATTGCATGGCACTTTGCATGAGTGAGGTCAAAGTACTTGTAGAGAACATAGTCCCCGGTCAGACCGCAGTAGATGGTCCACATACAGGTAGAGAACGGGGAAGAGCGCAGAGACATGAGCAATATACGCCAGCAGAACACGAGATGGACAGTCACGACCGACGACCACCCAACGTCAAGAAACAAATCCGTGCAGGCCACTGGACATGCAACTCATCATTTCATACTACCAATCTAGGATACAGCTAGCAGCGTCATGCATGTCATGCGTTTCACCATCGAGACTCTTCCCCATCCGACTACGTGGCGTATCTGGTATGTCAGCCGCGTTCAGAACCTGACAACTGCGCAAAGCACACTCACTTCCTCGTCCATTCACGCGCCGTTGCTTCGTATCTCTGCCGGTCCGTCTTGTACAGCTATCCATCAGCCATTACGCACCACGACTCATAAGACCGACAAGGCTGATTAACAATGATTGAAAACACTCACACGAGCAATGTCGGGAACAAGCGGGTCGTCAGGGTTTGGATCTGTGAGCATCGAGCAGATCGACAAAAGGACTGAGTGTCAGTGAGGTGTACTCTTCATCGTTCACATAGCCAAGCAGCCGAACGGATGGCGTGACGGTGACAAAAAACAAGAACGCTTGGATCGCGACTCCTAAACTTGATGTTGATAGAGAAGAATGGGAAGCAACAAGGAAGCACGTTTGATGACGCATCCACGAGCAAAGAAGCAACATGACCACGCACCCTTTGAAATAGTCAACGCAGGTGACCATTGGTCTCGCAGTATATCAAGACAGATAGAACCGTTGGCGTTGATATTAGGATGGTAGATCTTGGTCGTGAAGGACACTTTGGGAGGTTTAAAGGGGTAGTCTGTGCGGTTAGTGGATTTCCTCCTTAATTTTGGTCTTCCACTTCAATATCATTTAGTATTCCCTTCGCCTCTTGATCATCCTTTCGATCTTTAATCTTGATCACCAAAACATTTGACCGCACGAGGGGGGATACAGTTGTCAATTAGGTAAGAACATACCAGTCGGGAAGGTCAAAGATCTGAAAGATCAGCTATGATGAAGTGCTACAAGAAGCAGACTTACAAGAAGAAGACACCACCGGAATAAGGCGAATCAGCCTGCTTTGTCAGCCCAATCTCATCCTTCTCACACGACCACCCCGCTTCTTCCTAAAAATTAAAATGATTAAAGTAAAATGAGAAGAGAGATACGGTAAACTTACAGGTCCCATGATAGTCGCTTGCCATTGAAAAAGATTATCACCGATCGGGCCGGCCGAGCAGGACGAAGGGGGGTCACGTCCTAGATCGATGAGTTCCTGAAGTAAGCACTTTGTTTTATGACTTGTCTTGCATCTACGTTCGGCCAAATGAGACATGACGTTGAGGGTAAATAAGGAGGGAGATAAAACGACGAAAAGACTTACTTTGTTGATACGTTTCAAAGCCATGTTGTAGAGTTATGCGATAAGCGAAAGAGAATCGAGGGAAGGGTGGCAAGGTCGGTCAGCATTTCTAACCTCTTACATAGTCTCTTCATCACCAATACATTTCAGATAGAGGAGAATAGTGACGAATAGAGAAGGGGAAGACATTGATTACAGATGGCTTACATGATATGTGATGAGAAAGAAGAGAAAAGTAGATGGAATGGGGAACGTATAGAGATAGAGTACCAAACGGGGAAAAGGAAAGGGGAAGGTCGTTCTTGTGGAGGACATGGTACCCGGTGTTTCGGCGAATTCTCAATTAGTCGAGTTGTGGCGGCTTCTAGCACCCTCCATCAATGCGTGTATTCCGCATGTCCCACCTGCTTACTTCACTTGCTTCACCACTACTACTATTTCTAGTCGTACATATTGACCATGTTGACAACTTACTGACTCGCTGACATGCTGCATGCTATACATTACAATGCTAAAAACACGTGTGTGCTGAAAAGCCTCGATCTCAGGTCTACAAAGCGGAATACAAAGTATATTTGTAATTTCCTCCACACATTTCCGATTGAGCTCCTGAACATGCAGTGTTACATTTTGAGGTTGAGTCGGTGATTGTGTCGATCGGAGTGGAAGATGCTCCGTTGGAGAAGGAATTCCCGCAGAAACCTTAACGTCAGTATTGACCTTGGTCAACGTGTCCAACCATAACATCACTATCATTCCTCACCGACACACAATCGTCCCTTACCTGAAGATGTCTCGATTCGAAGATACAGGTGCAATGAGAGAAGGAAGTAGAGGGAGAACAATGGACCGTGGGGAACGACATGGACATGGAGAGCGGGAAAGTTTAATGAGTACGAAATGGAGATCGAAATTCAAACCCACATTGAACCGAATACTCCGTTCCGGCCATAGTATAACCCTGTTCCGCACATTTTTGCGCACAAAGAGCACCCGACATAGTCCCCTTCTGTATCAAACTCGTAGCTTCAAAAGTCAAAGCTCTACCAGATTTCGGTTCAGCGAAACAACCTTTTCTGGTCCAACCCGTCGGTAAAGTTATACCAGCTATCGGAGGTGAAGGAGTTATATATAAAAACAAGGCGTTTGGACCACCACAATTTTCTTTTTTATTACCACCACAAGGCATATCTTGATAAAGTGATTGAAACTCCATTCGAAAGTGATGATCCACAATAACATTCTCTTGAATATTCTAATCCGGCATATTGAGATCCTTTTGAAGCGCAATAATTCAGACAGAGAGGAACGGTCATATTATCGCTAGCTAAAGAAGCTTCTGTCAATGCTCTTCCTACAGGTTCTTTTATACATGGTATGGAAGGATCCGCTATGCTCCATCCGTCTGGTAATACGGGAGATAATGTCAATTGGGTGAGATCAGGGGATAAATTGTTGGCGTTGGATTTGGTCGAAACGAATAATGATAATGCTGAAGAACCTCCACATATCTCCGAAGAGTCACCGACACAAGTAAGGAGACAGGTGGATGAACGAAGGAGAGAAGCTCCGTTGGATAGGTATGATCCACAAAAACATTGAGAACGATATTCGATTCCTGCCAAGGGCATGTTGACAGAATCGCAGAGTGCAAGACATGATTCGATGGTGGTATCTGTGAAATCATAGGAATAGGAGGTCAGGGCTCTGCCGGTTAAACCTTCGGAGATACATGGTGTAGAGGCTCGTTTCCATCCTGTAGGTAAGGGACGAGTGGATGATACGGATAAAGATACCGAGGATGAAGAGGAAGATGAGACGGACGATTTGCTTGTCGATGAAGAAGCGGATGAAGAAGACGATGAGAACGATGACGAGACAATTGTTGAACTTGTGGAGGATACTGAAGTGAATGACGAGGTGGAGGAACTCGATTTGCTGGTTGATGAACCAGGTGAAGCTGAAGGTGTTGCACTTTGTGACGTTGGAGAAGTTGACCCGGAACGAGAAGTACTACTAACTTGACTCGAAGTAGACGAAGGCGCTACCGACATTGAAGATCCTCTAGAACTGCTCGTCGAAGAAGAAGATGTAAACTTGGTGTCCCATGGGTTCTCCGTTGTACCTGGTTGATATGTATCCAAAGTAGGTGTAGGTTTTGGATTTTCCGTACCGAGGACAGCTACGTAGAACGAAAGTGCTGACCAGGATGATACCCCAGGTGGGAGATTAAGACCGTAGCTGGTTATCAGCCATCAATGCCTTGACACTCTCGTCTCTCAACCTTCAACCCCCTTCCTATAGCATAAGGAGATTGACATAGAGGTTCAAGGAGGAGAATAAAGAATAACTAACGTATCATAATACCACTCCTTGACATAACTCAGAGTATGTCCCTGCCATCCCCAACCGATGAAACTATCCCAATCGAAAAAAGGGAAAAACGACCATGGATCAATTTGGAACGGATACCATCCTGAAGCTATTGTTGTGCGTTTTTTCAAATCTTCATTTCCGTCTCTTCCTCTTGGTCCATGAATGGATATTGACTGAACTTCAATGATGAGTAGAAGATTGAAAAAGGTGTAGAGGAGGGTGGGTTTGAACATCTTTTCAACTCGCGCTTCTCAGGATTGACCGTTTAGTTACGAGTCCCCTGCAATCCCTGCAGCTTTTCCACTCAATGTGAGAGAATTACTGTTACTAGTGTGAGGGGAATGTCAGCTTGGTGAAGATCAGAAAGTAGGTAAGTAGTGAATGAACGCATAGGATCAGCTTCTTTTTTTCATTCGAGTGAGATCTTTCCGACCCGAGGTGGAGCAACTTGGACAGTAATAAAGTTTCAAAGCTTTCCTGATAATTGTCTCGGATGATAGTTTCCTGTTTTCATCCTACCTCGAACCACCGATGGACTATGGTACTATGTGTGTGTACTATGTGTGTTGGAGACAGAGAAGAGTTTCCGATTTCGGTTGTGTGCCTGTCTCCCTCGCTGGCTGCTGTTATGATGTCTTGCGTACTCTTCTCGCATTCCGCCACGTTCATCGGGATTGCCACATAATACAAAGTGCCACACTCACATCTTCCCCACTTTCCCCCACTCTTCTCTTCCCTTCCTGACATACTTCTTGTACCACAAGTCTCACCATGATGACACTTCTACACAGGGTGTCAAACCGTTTCGGACACCCCGACGATCTGTTCATATCCCACGGAATAGCACTGATTAGTAGTAAATTGTAATGCTTCTTCTTGACTATCGCGCACAGATCGAGTGAATTCTTGACACCCTCTATACAACATGTCTCTTCATTTGACAATAATACTGGTGGTCATTGCGACACTAGGATACTCCTTATCTCTTCACCTAGGTGAGAATATTATCTCGGACCAATTGAATGTAGTGGAACCCACGACGGGGAAACTAAACGTATGGCCCCTCCCTACGTCCTTCACGACCGGAACATCAATCTTATGTCTCTCAAACAATTTCAACATTTCTATACCACACGATACTCCTGAAGATCTCACTCGAGCTGTAGAAAGGACTCGAAAAAGACTACATGATAATACTCATCGTTATCTATCTGTACGAAGAGGAGAAGAATTCTTTCAATTCAAAGGTTGCGATAGTTATTCAAACAGTTTACAACTCCTCTTCACTGAACAAGACGACGACAAAAGAAATGATATGGAGACAAGAGAAAGAAAGAGAAAGTCAATCATGGACCAAGTCAATTATCCCCTGGAGGACAGATTGGAGTTGGAAGGATATAACTTGACTGTTTCTATGGATGGAAAGGCTGAACTGGTCGCTTTAGGAGCTTTGGGTTTGTTCAGAGGTTTGTCAACTTTTGAACAATTGTTTTATTATCTACCGGGATCTCATCCTTCTTCAATTATTACTCAGATACCTTTGGAAAGTGAAATATACGATGACTTGGAAAACACCCAAATACCTCGTCAACGTGACCATCTAAGTTTTCCCCAAGATAATCCTCGAGCCAAAGGGGACAAGCGAAATATGGAAGAGAGAGAGAAGGAGGAAGGGAGTAAAGGAATACATTACGCTCCATTTGCACCTTATCATATCTCCGATAAACCTGCTTTCCCATGGAGATCAGTTTTGTTAGATACTTCTAGACATTTCATCCCACTTCATTTTATTCTAAAGGTGGGCCTTCCCCTTTCGTTTCCCGACCATAGCCTCATTCCTCTTTCTAAGTTATCCCGTCATAGACCCTGCCGAAACGCTCTCTTATGATCAACTTGGCGACTTACTCTCCCTCCCTCGTAAACTCAATTGTCATCATCTCTGTCATAGTGAGGTATGGTCATGGCTGATGACCAGACTCTGGACACTATGGCCTTGGTTAAAGTAGGTTCTTCACACTTTTACAAAAATCAAGCTAATCTCACAGTTGAACGTCTTCCAATGGTGAGTGACCGTTTTGAGGAGAGGAGAATATGGCTGAGTAATTGGGCATATCACAGATTCTAATTCATGGCCTCTACAACTGAGTTCTTTCCCCGAACTTTCCAAACCCTGGGAACCGGAGGTGTATACAGAAGAAGAAGTCAAGGAAGTTATACGCTACGGCGGAGAGGTGCGTGTCTTTACTAACCTTTGTCATATCTTCTGTCGCCTCAATAGCTCGTACATACATATATTCCATATATCATCACCCTAGAGTGGGACAGCTCACATTTGTGGAAGGGAGAAAAGCTGAAAGACTAGAGAGGTATCGACGTCATACTAGAAATTGACACCCCCGGTCATACAGCCTCTATAGGAACATCACATCCTGAGAAAGTAGCGTGTCTCGAAAGTGCACCATGGAATAAATACGCAAATGAACCTCCAACAGGACAATTACGTTTCGCTCTTTCCGAAGTGGCCGAATGGACCGCCGGGTTGTTTGAGAAGATCATCAGTTTGACTAGAGGGAGGTATTTTGGGACAGGGGGAGATGAGATAAATATTGCTTGTATGGTGAGTAGAATTTTCTCTCCTGCCAATCTGCTCATCATGCTCCTACGTTTGCTACTTCAGAATGGAATCTTTCCAACACTATTGTCTGTGACCGATAAAGGAGAGGGAGATTTATGATATGGTCTTGGCTGATCGATCCAGTTGGGAGACCCACCTACTGTCGCACGATTGCAAGAAATGGGTTGGACTCTTGATGATGCTTTGGACGAGTTTGTCAATATTACTCATGGTGCTGTGAGAGAAGCAGGAGCTACTCCGGTAGTATGGCAAGAAATGGTATCTTTTTCTTTCCTTTTCTCCTTCCACTCCATATTACCTTTTGGCTTGAAATCATATATCATATCAACAGATCAAGAGGGTTCATCGAACAGTTCAAAAGGCTATATAAAAATGCTGACTTTGCGTGCAGGTATTGGACCACGGCGATTTGACTTCTTTGAAGAACGATACAATAGTGGCAGTATGGATCCAGGCTTCCGACGCTCAGCGGGTGGTGGAGAAAGGTTATCGGGTGATTCTTGCATCTGCAGATTACTTTTACCTGGCAAGTCTACATTCAATTACTATCATCTTCGGCTTTTCTCCCCTTGATCTTTTCAACGGTCCATTCTCTTCCATGCAAGGGTCATATGAACAATTATGATTCCTTCTTACCACTACAAAGTCCCATCGTCCGCGGGAGATGACATTCCTCTAAATCATAAGAATTTCTATGAATGAGACGAAGTTGTACATAAGGTTGTGATAATTGACTGAAAGGATTGCGGACAAGGTTCTTGGATCGCACAACAAGGAGGTGGAAATAGTTGGTGTGATCCTTTCAAATCTTGGCAAAGAATATATTCGTAAGTACATACTTATTCATCTTCTCCTTTCCCCTCTGCGTACCTCTATACTCTTTACATGATCAGAGGAGGACTGAATGACAGTTTCGACCCCTCGGTTTGGGTAACTCCTGATAAATTTGATCAAGTACTTGGAGGTGAGTTATTGTCATGTCACCTTCCTATCAGCCCCATATCTTCTCCTATCAGGATTACTCACATCATCTCTGTGTCACTTCTCTACTCCTTACATGCCGCACGAGCACTGACTCTTGACTTGCCTCGTGTTTCCTGGGGTAAATCCAACCAGACCCTTCTCCTGGAACCCTTAGCAAGCTACAGCTACGAACACAATCCGAGGAAAAGGATGGTTGAAATATTCTATATGTGGAAGAAACTGATAGAAGGTCAAACGAGTTTATGGACGGAACAAACTGATGAGACAAATTTCGAATCCACTCTTTGGCCAAGAGCGGCGGCTTTAGTAGAAGTATTTTGGACTGGGGGACCTTATCCTTTAGGTGAGTGGCTCACCTTTTGACCTTCGGACTAAATCCCCTTCCCGCTCCATAATCAGATTTTTCTCGTTTCCACGCTTAAGCCTCTTTGTAGTCATCTATGGTCTGTGATCTATCATCCACTTGGTGAGATTATACATCTATCCGTTTCAGGTGAAAATGCTCGAATTTGTACAGGCCATCATACAGACCCAAGCAGAGGAATGTGAAGGATAATGAAGAGTTTTCAAGATGCTGAGTGATACATGAGGCACCTAAGCAGACTGGGGTGCATAAAAATGTATTTGAATTAAAGAGCGTGAGATCTGACCTATAGACTCAAAAGTAGCAATGGAAAGGATGAACGATATTCGATATCGACTTGTCTCCCTTGGTATTTCAGCTTCGCCTGTTCAACCTCATTGGTGTGCTCTTAGACCTGGTTCTTGTGATGCGTAAAGTTTACATCTGATACTTTGTCTCAGTTCAGTTCTCAATGCTATACAAGGTCGAGTAACGGTTTGACGTCGGTATTAGTTGTCAAAGAAGTTCGTTATATCTGATAAATTGAAAGGTGGAGCTCCAGAATATGGACATTGTTCCGATGAAATGAAATGACCCTTGGAATGACAAGAAATGAAAGAAATGAACGAATGCATGATCATCAAAATGGGATTCCATCTACATCTTCTTCATCCAAAATTTCCATAGGTTCACCATCAACATCTTCCTCTTCTTTCAGATCGTATCGTCTCAAATAATTCGAACCGTTCATTGCTTCACCATCTACATCTTCCTCGTTCAAAGGCTCACCATCTACATCTTCCTCGTCCATAGGTTCCCCATCAACATCTTCCTCGTTCATTGGCTCACCATCTACATCTTCCTCGTTCATTGGCTCACCATCTACATCTTCGCCGTCCATTGGTTTCCCGTCGACATCTTCCACTTCTCCCATCTGCACAGCCGTGTCCGTGATAGAAACAGAAACGACACTTCCAATAGGTTTAAAGCTCGATTTGAATCCTCCTGATTTGAATCCCTTCATCTCCCCTTCAGACTTTTTCGGTTCCGAAGATTCCATTGTTGATCCTGATTTTGAAATAGTATCTCGAGACGTGAGAGATGATAAAGATGTCTTGCCTAGTAATAAATTCCGAAGGGTATCATTAACTCCTTGGTTGAATAACATCCTGAAGATCAATCATTGGCCAAGAGAATTGAATCATCATTTTGGAGTAGCACCGAATCTCCCATTGACTTTTTTAATTGCAATGAATGAGTGGTTACCTGGAAGAATGGCAATTCCCGAAATTTGGTTCATTGATTTATTGATCAAAACCCTCCTTCTAGTAGTTCAAATCACTTTAACAGTAGGGAAGGAGTAAAGCTACACTCTTAAGGAAAATGGGACGAGTCAATTCAGTATGAGATCATGATGGAAAAGTGGTCAAGTTGATACAGTACAGGTAGAGAAGGATGACCCACCAACGATCCCAGATATCCAACACGGCTAAAACTTGATTTCTAAATACCTCCGCACTGATTCGACCCGAATAAGCGTCCAAACTTTGAGTGACGGTACATAAGTGCGCGAAGACGGGTGAAAGACGGGATTCGAAAGCTAATCTGTATTTCCATACATTCGGAAGAGGAGAAGCCTGATGGTGAGTTTTTGTACAACCCAATGTAGATGTGGTTTTTTCCCTCCCCGGGTTCAACTTGAAGCATGGGACAAGGATATCACCACATGTACAATTCAGGATGAGATCTTTCACTAGTTGCCTTTTCTCATCCACCGTAGACTCATCTCCTCTGAGTTGGAGGTCGTGAGGTGGGAGATGAAGACTGGAGGGCGATTGAATGATG
This sequence comes from Tremella mesenterica DSM 1558, assembly GCF_000271645.1. Taxonomy (NCBI): domain Eukaryota; kingdom Fungi; phylum Basidiomycota; class Tremellomycetes; order Tremellales; family Tremellaceae; genus Tremella; species Tremella mesenterica. The sequence continues at coordinate 895,938 of NW_006711236.1, read as the reverse complement.
TTTATGACAAGGGTTCGATGAGAGATGAGCCTTGACTTGTGGATGTGAAGTGACAAAGTATGGCGGAACGAGAACAATGATCAGAAGGATGAAACCAGAGTAGAGTATGACCAGGTGGTGAATCATCTGATGCGCATGGAAAATCTGAGAGGGATAAACTCACGGAATTATGCAAAATATCAGAAACCAAATGCAACCTCGCCATTTTCCTAGGAACAGGTGTTCCACCCAATTTTAAACTTTCACAAACCATCTCAGCCACTTCATCCGCAGCTTCCGCACGGACCAAAGCGAATTCCATAGCTCTAGCAATTTCCGCCCTTTTCCCACTCATCACCCTTAACAATGCTTCGAACCTTTTCCTAGCTAGTTTACCAAGATGACCTTTGGCAGTACGTTCTTTCTCACTTTCCTCTGCGGAATCGGTAGAGTAGACGGAAGCTATACCATCATCGATGAATGGGTCAGGGGGAGGTGTAGGGAATCGATATCGTGATGAGAGGCCTGATCGATAGAGATGGTATTCTGGCAGCTGCACATGAGTATGGGCTGTGTCCTGTCCCTTGCGACAAGGGTCGAGCATATTAAAGGTCCATTGGAGAGAATTCACGTGCTGAAGTCTATAGCAGTAGGCAGGGATGGGACGCAGGTAAGTGGAGATGATTTAGCGGTCACTTACCGTGTTATCAGACAAAAAATCATACTTTTTATTCCCCTTCTCTTTCATTCTCAAATCTTCGGCATATCCACTTCCTCTATCTCTGATCTTCCTCGCTACACCTTTGACAAACTCCGCGCGGTCTTTGTCTATCTTCGCTACCCATTGATCTCGATAAAGATCAGATTTGGAAGGAGGACTCCGTGATCTTGATCTTGACCTGGAATCGGAATACGAAGAGTAAGAGGAAGACGAATAAGACCGTCTACGAGTCCGACCACGTGAGTCAGATCGGGAACGTTTACGACTTCTCCCCTTTGAATCTGAAGGGGAGCGTCTACGTTTGGGTTTCGGACTACGAGAGCGGGAAGAAGAGGTAGAGTCACGGCGTTTGTTCCGAGTGCTTCGGATTCGAGGAGAGGGGGAACGTTTGATGCGACCTGTGGTGATGTCTGAGATGAGCTGATCGTTCGGGACCATACCAACAGTCGGTGGGGGTAGCAATGTGGGGATCAAATATCTGACAGTTGAGTGCCAGAAGTCAGACGAGAAGGGGTATGGAGAGAAAGACACGCGAAATATGTAGAAAGGTGGGGGAAGGACAGAGACAACAACGAAAACACACCATAGATCGGTTTACTAGGTTTTGGAGCTGATTTACTCCATGTCACTCGGATGATAGTCCCACCCCAATCCAACTGATCGTTCGCTTCGAGGGCCAGTTCAGCATCCCGACGTTTCATAAAGTTGACAAATCCCATCAAGCCTCTCGTACCCCTACGATCTTCTTCACCTCTGGCTGATCATCAGACAAGCGTGCTGGGAAGAGTAAACCTACGCCACATGATCTTGACGGTCCCTATCGGGCCGTGTTTGGCGAAGAACATTCCCAGGCTTTCTTCTGTGATATTTTGAGGGAGATTGGTCTGTTCTCAGTCGATTCCTGTTCTACTCCGTCCGACATGGTCTCAGATACAGTCTAGCGGTGGTGTATTCACAGCTGACCGTTGAACGCCGAATGATTTGTGCCGTACCTCAGTTTCTGGGGGGATAGTAAAATAGTGAGACAAGGGGGGAAGGGGATAGTGGGAGGGAAGCAGGGAGTGAGGGGGAAAAAAGCGACAAGGTTGACACATACGATGAACAGATTTGTCGACTCGCCCTCTTCAGGAGGCTTTCCGCCTTTCTCATTCTCCCAAGCTTAGGTAATCAGCACCAAACGAAATGGTTTAATGGTTCATTAGCAGACCTGCGAGCGCGGCGATGGATGAGCCTTCTACTATAGAGGATTTAGCTTATCGTCCTGAGTTCTGACAAAAGTGAAGACGTACGTTGGGCAGTCCGGCCTAATCTTTCTTCCCGAGCAGCTTCGTTTCTTCTCGTCAGCGATGTCAAGTATCAGTCGATGAGACGGGACCTTTTCAATTCTTCTAAAAACGCGTCCATGGCTCGTTTTCCTCGAGGCTTTGGGCCTGGAGGAGGGGAGGGTTGTTTTGGCGGAGATGGTCTTGTTGGCTGTTGATAAGCATCATACAAGCATGCGGCGGTTTAGGAGACTGCAATGTCCTACAGAGAGGGAATCGTGCGACGAGAGTACAGTTGGAAAGATAGGAGCTCTCGGAGGAGAAGGGGGGAGGGGGGGAAGGAGGCGTGGGTGGGAAGAGGAGGAGGGTCTTCAGAAAGTGGTTGAAAGGGATTACCCACCCTGCCATAACCCATCGCTGCTGGTCCTCTGGGAATGTTTTCCATAGATTTCGGACCTTTGGGAATAACAGGCGCAGGTGTTGTTGCAGCTTTAACGAATCCTCCAGCAGGAACGAATCGATTCCGAGTCGTAGATCCTGAAGGTTTCTCGAAAGCTTCTTCATATTCCGCCATGACAAGTTTAGCGGCTCTGTCTGTCAACTTCTTCCCTCCATTCTCATATCTACTCCCGCTTCCATACAGATTAGAATGATATATCAAGTCATGGATCTGGAAATGAAAGCGTTCATAGCAGTAAGACCAGGGAAGACAGGTCTAAAGGGGAAAAGCTCAAAACTCACTCTTCATCCTCTTTCTTCCTCCTTTCCTCTGCTTCCCTCTCTAAATCTTTCTTAGACTTTTTGGTATTCCCTAAAGCAAAAACCTTTGATTTCAAATCTGTCAATTCCAACTTTGTCTGAGTGTCAGTCTCAGCGCCGTTTGTATCGTCCACGGGGGCGTAAACGCCAAAACTGACCTTGGGTACGAAAGGATTATCATCGTCCGAATCGTCATCTCTGAACCTTGAGAGGTCTAATTTACGGGACATGGCGTTTTCATCCGATCTTTCTCAGTCTCTTTACCTCTCTGTATGCTGCAAGCTGGTTTGAAAGATGTCCAAAATGGATGAAAAACAAACAGAGAGATGTAAAGTATGGGGTTTCATTGATTTTGTATGACGATTTGAAAGCGGAGATCGCCGCTTCACTTTCCTTCACTCACCCCTCCCAACGTACTCACTCAGCCTTCTCCCTGCTTTTCTTACTTTTCTTATAACTTAGTCATCAACAACATTCACCAGAAAGCTATCATACCAACAAAATGGAAGACATATCAGCATCTATCCCTGATATGATACAAGATGCCAGAGTGGCAATGCGGACCCGGTTCGAGACTCAGGAAGCTGTTGAAGAGGCTAATGAGAGGAAAGAGCAACAATGGAAAGAGGCGTATGCTAGGTGAGTCGAGGGGTTTTTCCTCCCATCCTCTCCATATAACATCATAAATCATTGTCCGCATGATCTCAGACTTGGCAAAGAGGGGGACTTGAGAGACTGGTGAAAAGAGGTTTATGTGATGTTTTGTGTTCAAGCTGGAAATATCGACATTATTCTGAGAGGGTGAAAAGATGCTGATGTGTTAGAATAGGACAAGAACCTCCAAAAGAAAGAGAAGAAATCGCACATGATGGTAGAACGTTATACGAAAAAGTTAAAGCTGCCGAAGTGTGTTTTTTTTTTTTTTGATTAGATTATCATTCATATCATTCATATCATTCATATCATTCATATCATTCATATCATTCATATCATCCCAGTCTCCCTATCACCGTTCTCACAAAGGGCGACGTATGATGATCCGTCAATATGAGACATTTGTCATGTCGTATGAAATGGGATTGATATGATAATGATAATGATAATGACAATGATGATATTGACAGACAGGACGCAAGGACAGCGGTATGGGATGAAAAAATGAAATTATCAAATCAATATCGTGGATTGAACGCTGAGGAATACGCTTTTTTATCTGATAGGGATAAAGAGAAAAGAGAGAAAGAGAAAGCTGTGAAAGAAGAAGAAGCTAGAGAACTTGTCGGGTATAGAGAGTGAGTCGGAAATTCGTTTTTTCAATATTCTCTCTCTTACTCTTCTTCGATATCCTCTTCTTCAGTTTCTCTCTCACTCTCGGTGGTCGTTAATCCAACCTCCCAGTCAATAAAACTGGCTTTTTCATGAACGACCTCTCATCTGAAAATTGTGACAAGATGTATTTCTGGGTTTACGTGGAAATACAACCTCACTGGTTTCCCCCAAGACCGACCGCTCCTCTGTCAATTGTGACAGCAACTGTTTCTGGGTCTACGTGGAATTACAACCCCACTAGTCATTCTCAAGCCCGACCGCTTCTCTGTCAATTGTGACAACAAGTGTTTCTGGGTCTGTCAAGTAATTACCACCCCACTAGTCTTTCCCAAGACCTACCACTCATCTGAGACTGTAACTTCATTGTTATCTGGGTCTCCATGGAACTACACCCCCTCTAGTCTTTCTCAAGCCCGACCGTCACAGTTGTTATCTATTTATGGCAATACAAAGCCTCCCTTGAACCTCTTCCAGACTTTGAGACAAACCTCACTAGAATTATATTGACAACTTAGAGCCTTAGCAGCTAAACATCTTGATCCTCCCACTCTTCCTCGTCTTCTCAACCCCCCCTTCACATCCACCCCTTCCACATCCACATCCACAACAACAACGACGACCCCACGATTCCCACCTAAAGCAATAAAGAAAGATGTCCGATCTTTACTCAAAGGAGTAGTGGTGAAGAAGAAAAGTAAGATGGAACCTATTGGTAAAGGACTCGGATCGGCTTTATCCAAAATACCCCGTACTTCCACGTCTTCTCTCGTTGAAGAAAGAGGGAAAACTTCGTTGGAGAACGGCTCGGTTTTAGGTAAGAGATCGAATGACGGTTCTTGGAGTCGAGCAGTAGAGAGAGGTTCAGAGAAAAGAGGAAGGGAGAGTGAAGTAGGGCAAATGGGAGGTGGAGAGGATGGAGGAATAGATAGAAATCAAAATGAAGAAGACGTGGGGAGGAATGCGACGAAAGAAGTGGAAGAAAGGGAAGAAAGTGCAGAATCAACAGGGAAAAAACCCAGGTTGATAGAAAAAGAAACATAGACCATATTCTTCATCTTGGATCTATGTACTGTCCCTTCTTTCTTGTTAACACCGTGTTATATTCCCCCTCGATCATTCTTTTCTCACAAGTATAAACCATCACATTTCTTTCATTCTCACACTAAATATCGACACGTTTTAACAGATCACTTCCTCACATCTCACTCCACACTCCATCTAATAAGTTACGGAGAGTGGAGATGACGAGGAGTGTCGAATGAACAAGAAAATGATGATGAGAAAAAAAGGAGCTAAACTACTCTGGAACCCGACATGGTTCCACGGACCAAATACCATCGGCGTAATCCTGAACGGACCGATCAGACGAAAAGTCTCCCATGGCAAAAGCCGTCAATATAGCTTTTTTGGTCCATTCTTCCGGATCATTCTTGAATAAGTCATCGACCAATCGTTGAGCTTCGAGATACGACCCAAAGTCGTTCGAGACCTGGACATCAGTTTAGTACCAAGTAATTCAAAGAGAGCTGACGAGGTAATAATCATGTTCGTACACCTGCATGTCAGCGTGAAACGTTGAAGAAAGAGTAGAAAGACTGACAGTCTGGAGAAGGGCTTCGTAGATGTGTCCATCACCAAAGGTACCGCTTTCGATCATCTTGAAGACTTCTGCGAGCTGGACGTGAGCAAAGGCTCTGGCGGGGGTTCATGCGCTGAAGCTGCACTACGTAGGTGCTGAAGGCATGGCAGCATGTATTTCGTTGGATATCGGACAGAATAAGCCAGCCATCGAATGAAATGAACAGACGGACGGAAGGGGGATGGGCACGGCTGTTGGAGAGACCTTGGCCTGAACGAAGGGGGTAGCAAGCGCATGGCTTAACAGACCGTGATAAGAATCATCGACCCACCTCTGGAGACCTTTGTTCAAGCGGCAACGCATTGTAGCTGTTGTTGAACCTGACCTGCGCCACCTGGTCCGCGAGGTGACCAAACATGAAACACTGGTCCTCTCCTGCATCCTCTGCGATCTCCCTGTCGCCATTAGCTATATCGATGAACATTCCAGTAGACTCACACGTTGGCACCGTCCACCGTCCCGAGGAGAAGGGCGCCGTTGAGGGCTAATTTCATGTTACTCTATTGCTATTAGCTTTACAAGGCAGTCGAGTTCGGGCCTTACAGTTCCAGAGGCTTCAGTGCCGGCCGTACTGACTTGCACGCTGACGTCTGCGGCGGGAACGAGAACTTCGGCGATGGACACGCTAGACATGTCAGCTGACCTCTCGTCTTGAGCGAGCTGAAGTATGAGAGAATGTCGAGAAGGACAGTGAGAAGGGATTTTCGAAGAGGTAGGTGACGGCGTCCCAAACATGGCCTACTAACGGGCATCTCTATCCCCTGATGACAGATAAGGGACAGGAGAAAAGGTCTCTCCTTCAGCCTGGATGAGCGAAGAGAATTTGAAACAAAAGGTAATGGATATAGCGAGAAAAGTCCCAAAATCTCACCTGTAATCCGGGATGAAGCAAATCCTCAACAGATCCCCCACATCAGGATCATTGTTCTTGTCCATCAGTCTCCGCCTCAATATCTGAAATCAATACATACCACGACCTTGCCAACATTCACGATGAGTCTGATGACCAACTTGGCAATGTAATACCCTCACATGTCAGCTTCGCCTTGACAGGTACATACCAGCTCACCTGGGGCTGCTTTACCGGCAAAGATCATCGTCCACGGTTGCATCTTTTTCTTTTCCTCCCTTGTCGCAGTCTTGATTTTGAGGTAACGGTAAATCATCGAAAAAATAGTAATGGTCTGTCGTTTGTATTCGTGCAAACGCTTGATTTGACAGGCGAAGATACTGTTGACGTTGATGTCGATACCTAGTTCCGATTCAAGGACGTCGGCGAGCTGAGGTCAATCGAGGATTCTCTCTCGGTTTCCGAAGTACAGCCTGTGCGCATGGACTCTGTCACTGACAATGCGCAGAGTGGAACATCAACCCGAGGGATAGCTCGTAATGGCCATATAAATGGAGACAGCATGGACTAGGGTCCCAGAGGTCCGTCCAAAGTGAAGGGGTCACAGGGGAGAGGGGAAATGATGGTTGGTGAGATATAACTCACTCTGCCCTTATTCGACTGTTTGATAGCCTTGAACGCACTCCTAAACTCTGCATTATCTCCCATGGGTAAGAGATTAGTGAGCAATTTGGCATTAAGCAACCATTCTTCGCTTCCTAGCGTGTGTGTGACAAGCGCCGCCAACTCGGGGTTGCATTGTAACAACCATCTGATGGTCAATTATCATAAGATCTCATGGGGTCGTTGGACGAACCTGCGAGGGGTGATTCCATTCGTCACGTTGGTGAAAAAGTCTCTTCCTTTGAATTCGACAAAGTCGCGGAAGATTGTAGCTTGCAAGAGCTGACTGTGGAGTTCGGCTACACCGTTGACCTTGAACGATCCGACGATGGCTAGGTTACTGCGTGTCAGCTCAGTGACTATATAGATAAAGCTATTACGTACGCCATGCGGACGTATTTTGGAGATCCCTCTGAAACATCAGCCATGTCTGAGAATGAGCTGAGACCACCCACCTTGGATAATACTCATGCGAGCGAGACGATCAACGTCGTTCTTAAAGTCAGCGAGTGTCAAATTTTTCATCAGGTTGCTTGTGTATTGGACCTTCAGACCAGAGAAAAGTCGGTAAGAGCAAGTGAAGCAGAAATGGAAACTTACCGGCCAACGTTTGGCAACTTGGTTCAGGAAATCACTGGCAATCAGTCATAAGTCCCTGGTAGAACGGGGTCACACAACACCCACTAGTTGATCTTGTAAATGATTTGCAGATGCCTGGGTAGAAGTTGCTCAAACAAGCTCAACTCCCACTTCTCCAGAGCTTCAGGAAGGACGGTGTGACTATTGTTCAGCTATACCACAGACGCCTGATAGCTGACTTGCTTGGTGTATGCGAAGACCTTTGTGGTGATCTTCCATGCCTGTTCGTATGAGAGCTCTTCTTCGTCGATGAGGATCCTCATGAGCTCAGGGATCGCGATAGTCGGGTGTGTATCATTCACTGTACGTATAAGCCGTGGAACCACTTCGAAGATTCAAGGGAGAATGATGATATTTGTTAAGAGGCTGTTCTGCTCACTCTGGATGCAAACGTATTCTGGCAATTTGCTCCATGACAGGTCAAGCTTGGTGTATCGACGCAGGATATCCTGCAAGCTAGCCGAAGTCCACTGTTTATGTCAGCTCATTTCACGACTTGCAGATGCTCAGCTGACGAGGTATTGTTGCTGCAAGCGGAGGAGTTTGCCTTGGTACATATTGTCATTGGGATAGAGTACACGGGTCTGACTGTCAGTTCGGGCATCGGTGGAAGCGTAAACTGACGATATTCTCCACGCTGCTGCTTGCCGACACACTGGCTTCGTAGTTTCCAGCTGCGACGTAAGCACTGGACATCACATGTGGGATCTCAATGACACAGTCAAATGCTGTGTCAACGACAGGACGTTTCCATTTGTGAAAATGCGCTGTCCGGGCGGGAGGGGAGGGGAGGGGGGTGGAAGGGGACCCAGGAGAAGGTATAGGGAGTCGAAGAGAGAAGCAGGAAAGTCTGTAAATGCACGCACCATTGAAGGAGTTGAGATCGAATCCCGAAATAGGCGTAGCTTTCCAAAGTCGGATGTTGGCACAGTTTCTATCCATCAGACCAGTTCAAATACTTATGTACAACTCACTTGGTCGCGAAACCGGGGATGGGTGTATCGTACGCGACCGCCATACATTCCATCCCTCCGGTCCAACGAGCCCGGTCGGTATTGGGGATAGTCTCTACATTACCGAAGAATCGGATAGGGTAAGAGACGTCCAGACGGGCGATTTCCCATGGCTATATGGTCAGCTCAGCTGCAACTTCTGATTTCAATCCATGATACATGGGTCTTGTTTTCGGGGTAGTAAGGAAGATATGAGAAACGTACGTTTTCACGGTCCAACCACGGATCAGGAGCTTCGAGCTGTTCTCCAGAAGACGAGATGAGTTGTTTGAAAATTCCGTAATTGTCTGTTACAAGTCAGCTCACTCGGTGAAATTGCAGAAACAGCTGACATCGGAGACCATAGCCCCAACCGGGGAGACAAAGAGTGGCCATACTATCGATCTGCTGTCAGTATCGTCCACTTGGTCACAACTCACATAACAAGCCGCTAAACGCCCGAGACCACCGTTACCGAGACCTGCATCTCTTTCCTGGTCAAGGAGGTCTTCAAAGTTCTGAACAGTCAGCTGGTCAGGTGGTATGGGCGGAAGGGATAGCTCACAAAGCCAAGCTTGCGAGTTGCTTCTTCGTATGTGTTCCTCAAGCCAAGGTTCAGCACGGCATTGTCGAGCGAACGCCCGATGAGCCATTCGATAGAGAGGTAGTAGATCCTCTTTGGCGCACGGAGAGTGTGGTGGCTGTGGGTGAGCACGACTCTTTAATCTCTGTCTCGTCTTTGTCTCACCCAGTGGTCTCGTTCCAGCGTGTGAGAAGCTGGTCGCGAACCGAAAGGGCAGTCGCTTGGTACGCTGCGAGCTGAGGGATCAGCATATGTTTGTGCTATTTGCCAGTGTCACCACACCCTCCTCTCCGTTCAAACGGAGAGCAGTGCTACTCTCACGCTGGAATTGAAACTCGCATTTGAGTCAAGTACACCCCGAGTCAAAGCTAAGCAAAAGAACAAGTGGGAAGGTGCAAGAGCCCGACAACCAGTGTGCCACTAAATAGGGACGATGACACCTAGGGGAAGACAGGGTCATACTCACCTCATCGACATTGAACGCCTGTCTTGCCAGAGTGGTATTGACATGCCTCACGACCCTATTCGCGACACCTTGTACGTCATTAGGCTCCATCTCTTCCGCTTTGAGAGCAGTCTTCCAAGTGTCTTCGTCCCCGATAGGCCATTCTCCTTCCATAGACACAACTCCGGGTTGAGAGGGGAAGTATGAGCCTGACTGTTAGCGTCATGTATACATAGTGTTGTATGTTATTTCATATCCCACATATCACTCTTAGACCGGATACGAGAATCATCACGATTTAATCACATCTATCTCAAGATTGGTGAGTGTGGCTTGATGTGTGTGTTGGATACATCAAATGGATTGAAGAGTATGCCATTCCACTCGTCCACCATGTACCCGACCAAGGAAAGGAAAGGATGAAATGAACTCATTGTATCCAATCACAAATATCTGAAATACTGTACACATTTCATTCCATGATAAGCCGCGACGAATAGTGAGGGGGGGAGGGGGTTGGGCATGAGGAAAGACGAAGAAGCGGAACACAACTCACCAGTCAAAGATCTCTGATGAGAAGGTCTTTCTTTCCTAGGGGTAACAACAGGAACCCCAATCTCCCCAACGTTAACATTATGCGTAGGACCGATATTCAATCTTTGTCCTGCTGACATGGAAGAACGTCTTGATAAACTTTGAGGTTGATGTAACGAAGGGGTACGTGATCCCGATTGACCAGAATGGACCGAATGTCCCGAAGGTGTACGTCTGACCTGAGGGGCTGGTATTTAGTACTATTTCTTTTACTTCTCCCCACTACTTCTCTTGTTGACTGATCATCCTTGGTGGAGAGATATCCAGGTGGGGAAGCTTTCTTGACTGTTTGTCTAGTCATTGTCTGGGACGGAGGGAAGGAGGGATGGATTAATGAACGTTTCTCTTCCAAATTCTTTCTAGATGATATAAGAGCATGATGGAAAGAATGAATGTACACATAAGAGAGTAAAGAAGAGAAGTCACTCCCAGTCGAGGATAGATTCAGCCGGAGGGAATCTTTGACGTATGACTAGGGATGCCCAAATCAACGAAGAGGAATCGAATAAACTCACCACTAGGCAACTTTGCCACATTATCCTGAGTCAACGACATGTTGTCCTTGTTTATCCAATACCTCGTCCAGCAAGTATGCTAGAGAGATGAGAAGAGGATGAGAAGGAAGAGGGCGTTTGGTGAGAAGGGTGTTGGATGGAATGTGTGTGTGTGAACCGGCCGAGAGAGCCGGGTAAAGTACGTAGGGGGCGTGCGTCATCTCCACTTTTAACCCACGTGTGGCATAAGGTATACCTACTATTTTGTGGCACATGCAACTATTTGCTACAACTTATATACTTTACCTATATATATTCCATATTCTTTCCTACAGCGTGAAACAATAGCCATGTACAATCACAGTCATATGTGTAAAGGTCCAATCTCACAATTCAGGTAGTGTAGATGATGAAACCACTCGAGGGAGGGAACATCCTCTCAAGACAACCCTCCACCATCTTCCCCATCCTGTCGATGGACCAGCCTTGAATCCGTAATACGCCACACCTATACCTAACAACATCACTCCTATAGCCAACACTGTACCTTTTTTATCCCTGGGATAATGTATACGCCACTTGGGCTTCCTCCTCTTCACTGGTAAAGGAGGTTCGTCGTCTTCTTCCGAAGGTAGGGCATTGACAACGTTGAAATTTACCAATCTCGCAATTTTCGTCAGTGAGGAAGATTGAGCAATGACAGTTATAAGAACAAGCTCTTTCTGCGATTCGGTCTCGATATCGGATACTCTTGACACACCGGACTTGTTGTTATTGACGACCTTTTGCGACTCAGGCGAAAGGCGAGGAGGTTGGGGGGAGATGGAAGAATCATAAGTAGAAACAATACTTCCAACACCCATAATCTCCCTTCCTCGTATATCCTCTCCATCCCACGGATACTGCAACATGAGTTTATCCGCCAGTGCGAATAATTCCGATAATGGGATAGGTTCATAAGGGTTCACAGCGTCTGGATCAGACATCAACGTTGAGGATGAGGTGGGGAGAGGGTGAAGGGTAGGAGAAGGTGTGGGATGAGAAGGTGTATCGGGGTATAATGGTGGAAGACGAGCGAAGAGTGGATGAAGGAGTGAAGGATCGGATTGAGCTTCTGGACCAAGAGATTTGACTAAACGGAGAAGTTGCGGTTTTTTAGCGACGAGGATCTGTTAATTAGTTGAGACCCGTACGGATGTGATTGTACGTGTGGCCAACCAGATACATGGGCGGGTAGAGACGGATATGATGGAAAGCATATTGAGAGAGATGCATGGTGAAGAGGATATGTAGAGATACGTATGAAGAGTAAAGACGATTTGACACCCACAGCTACGGCGAGATAAATGGCGGAAATTGGATTTCTAGCCAGGACAAAATCGAACATTCTCTGTATCGGTTCCAAAGTATCTACGTCGTGTGAGAACAGACACAAGATCCAAGAGAGAGCGAAGAATGGTAGTGTCGGAACGGGAGATATAGTCGAGGAGAATTTAGCTAATCGAGGATCTGCTCGGTAGAGGATACGTTTGAGGATCCTGTGGTTTCAATTAAGCTGACTCTATTGGGAGTATCTTCTCACTTCACCAATTCACTGAACAGGGAACCTAAATAAATACAAGCACATGTACTTTTCACGTGTCTATCTACCAAGAGTGTGATGTTACAGCTCTGTATGTGGTGTATATCAAGCGATAGCCGAATTAAGTGACTTGACGGAATATAAGATGTAGACGCGTGAAAGTGAAGATTTCTATGTGAATAGAAGAAACACGGATGGGATGGTTGACAATAGATAAAGACGACTAACCGCAACATCCCCATCATAGGTTCTAAACCTTTTCCCATAGCATCCCTAACTCTACAAACGCTAATCACTTCGGCGCATTTCCTCAACATATCCCATTCTGGAGTATCACGTCCTTCCTTTCCAATTGAATACGGCGGGGGTTTATCTTCAAGTTCATGTCTCACATCATCTGTTCTGACGTGGTTCATATTCGGTGATAAGGGAGAAGAATCCAGCGAAGAGGTCTGATCTGTCCCTAGCCCCGGAGGGGTGTCCAACTTGACGAGTAAGTCTTGTTCTGCTATCTTGTCATCGTGATTAGAAGAGGGTGGAGAAGAGTTGCTATGGGGGTTTATGGTTGACGCATGAGTGTTGACTGGAGAATTACGAGGAATCTTTTCGATCTTTGACTTTGGTCGACTACGGGAAGAAGGGGAAATGAAAGTGAGGTATAAAACCGACATTATGTCGTGGAAACCCTACATTTCAGCGATGTGTCACTAGACAGATTGCCCACAACAGTAGATCACATCTTTAGTAGCAGCTGCGGTGACTTTAAGTAGAATCATGACTTACAAGAAGTGAAGAAGTGAGGAAGAGAAGACAAGAAAAGTACAAGAGAAGAGAGAAGAGAGAAAGAGAAAGAGAAAGAGAAAGAGAAAGAGAAAGAGAAAGAGAAAGAGGAAACACAGTCAAACTCACTTGAAAATAACTCAACTCAGGATATTTCCTCAATATACCAACTATCAAATCATGTAAATCTTCTTGCATATTTTCTTTATCTTCCAATGGGATCCCAACGGGATAAGTAACGAAAGAACGTTTAGTATCTAGTGAAACTTGATATTCGTCCCTATGATGTTCTTGCGATTTTTCTATTTGTCCATTTGAAGGTTCCTCTTCAAGTTCATTCCCACCCATGAATTTCTCATTTTCGTTGATCAGGGACTTCTGTTCCACTCCATTATGTGTGATAATCTTCGTTTCATCGTCATTCTGCAATGGAGGCTTCTCTTGCCGCTTAGATTGATCAGATTTGTCATTTGCAGAAACGTGTCTCTCTCCCGGAAGGTGGTTTGGAGATTGTCCATTTAATTCTTTCCTCTCCTTCGAGATGTTGTCAAGTTTTGTATCGTCTGGAAAATATTTATCCACACAGAGTAATACTGGCCTATACATCAGTTTATCTCTAAAGTCATTCATACATGATCTAGAAGGGACGCTTCCCAGATTAATAGCTTGGTGATCATTGTCAATATTTCCCAGTGGGCCATGATCAAGTCGAATAGCATGAGGATAGAGCGTGGGAATTGAGGAAATGAGGAAGGAGTGGTGAGGATACCAAACTCAAAGATACACTCACCATACCACCCTCCTCATCTCCTCACTACCATACCCACCAGGTAAACTAGAGACCTTTCTTAAAGTTTCCAAATCACCATCTTTCAAAGCTAAACGAACGATTTCTTCCCTTCTATCCATCCATTCTTCTCTTTTTTCCCCCTCTACTCCCTCATCAGACATGTTCCACCAAACACTCAACGAATGGGAATTTTATGTATAGTTCTTATCAAAGTGGACTGGCTATGGTGTGGAATGAAAAGATAAACGCAAGTCAGGGAAAAGATGTTGTGATTCTTGGCGATCGGAACGATTTGAACGTGTTTTTCTCTATACGTCTTTTCCTCCTCATCTCTATATGTCTCTTACTCTTTGATGAAATTTTTATCAGGAGTATCACGTCAAGCCGCTAGCCGCTCAACTGTGAGATTCGACAACGTGTTGAAGTGTACGAGTAGCCATCAATAGGGTGGACAGGTTGTCCGATAGGGTGGGAAGAACCCAGGGATCCAAAGATGACCTCATTATTCTCATGTTTCTCAAGTCTCTTCGACATATGTTGTTCATCCGTCAAACCCACTCCACCTCAAACACAAAACGAACAACAGTATCATCCTCAAACACAACAATATCAATATTCTCAAAACGTTCCTTATCCCCAAGGACCTCAATATCCTCCTAATCAACATCTGGTCCAACCTTCTTATCAGGAATATCCTGCACAACCTCAGATTCCTGGACAATCTCAAGGATATCAAAGTCAGGGATCATACCAATCGTATCAACCACAAGTAAATCCGTACCAATCACAACAACAAGCTTACCCGCCTCAACAACCGATATGGAATCCTTCACAATCTACAGGAGGTCAACATGCGGCTACTACATTTGCCCAAGCTGCCGGAGAGAGTACACACGGTGGGAAACATGGAGGAAAACAAGGAGGAAAGAAGAAGAAGAAAGAGAAGAAACAAAAACTTGATGGAACTGGAAAACCCAGTGGACATGTGGGAGGATATGGGGCAACTGGAAGTGCCGGATATGATGGGTTGCCAGTTGGAGGAGTTGTTGGACCTCATCATCCTGCTTTCCATGTGGGTATCTCTTTTCTTCAACAGTCGTATAGGCTTGTTATGAATAAGTATGAGATATGGAAATGAAAGTTGAATTAATGATAGAATTCCGATCAAGTGAACGCTACCAACTCTAGATACTTATCATTGAGAGAACAAGCTCGGAAAGAAGGTGATGAAGCACATCGGTATGTCTTTCATCCTCTTGCCACTTCTCCTTAATTCTCAACCCTCCTTCTTCACTCTTCGTCATCAATTACCGTAGAATCTTCTACCTTCCATTTCTTCCCACCCACTACGCAGGTGTTGAACTGATAGCTTTGACGCGGTGTGACATGACTGGTATATCCCATGAATAGGGATAAAAGCTGAATACAAGATGTTTCTCAGAATCTAAATCAGCATACCAGTAAGTCTCCCTTTCATCTATTCTCATAAATAGAGGTTTAAACGGGTATACGTATTAATGACAGGATCGGAAATGGAGCAAAAGCAAAAGAATCAAGTATGGAAGCTAAACAACATCAAAAAAGACAAAAAGAATTAGATGAAGAAGCTAGTAATTGGATTTTTCACGGTAAGTCTATCATTTATTCTTCAATTTTAAATTATTTTATCGATCTGATAAATTAGAAAATAACCAATCTTCACCACCTAACACAATTGACCTTCATGGTTTATACGTAAAAGAAGCTTTGGAACGTGTTGAAACTGCGATTTCAAGAGGACAAAAAATGAAACAAAAAGAATTAAAAGTTATTGTTGGTAAAGGTATACATAGTCAAGGACATGTAGCAAAGGTTAAACCTGCTGTGGAAGGGTTGATGATGAAGTGAGTTGTTATAACTTCCGATTCTGGTTTCCATCTTCCATCTTTCATCTTTCATTTTCGGACTACGGTCAAATTGCCACACTACTTGATCTTCCATCTTTTATTTAATCTTCTTCCTACACTTAACTCATCTCTTCTAATCCGCAACATTCCCCTACAAGACCTAACTACCATACGTTCCAAAAGCCTTAATTGGTGTAAAGATTAAACACGATGTACCTCTATTCCTTCGTCAAAGAGAGAAATGCCGTTTCAAGGGAATTACATATATAGTTGGAAGATTCGAAATTCCCTTGAAAAACAGCTGATAGATAGATACAACCTCTCCGCCCATCTCGACCCAGATAATCCTGGTGTTCTCATCGTTCATCTTACCGGATCGGACGGGATGAACCCCAATGGAAATTCAAGAGAGATAGGAAGTTTCGTAGATAATTTAGGGGAGAAAGGGAATGATGGATGTTTGATCATGTGATTGTGAACAGAGATCTTGAATGATGAGGTGTGGTAGTTGGGCGAATTAGCTAATTGGGAATCGTTGGAATCTGGGAATTTGGACATTGATATTTTAATAGTTGGGCCTAGGGATTTCAATAATTTTTGTATTTGGACGTCTAGAGATGCTTTGAATATGTTCGCCCTGCAACACGTCGGATATCTTGATACTAACTGACAATGGTTTATGAGATGTGGAACATATGACACCATATTCAGATACCCGATACGACACACTGTACGTCTTTCGTCCATATAGATCTATGTCGTGTAGTCGTGTGATACCAGGAAGAATCCTCAATCGCAGGAGGATATGCTGGAGCAGGGAGTATACGGTAGATTCAGTCGTCTTGCTTGGACATCATGCTATCTCTTTTTCACGTATCCGCTAGCTGCTTATCACTCGCCTGGTCAGCACTCGGTGAACACGCAACTACCAAAGAGCAAAAACACAAGGTTGCATACCGAGGTATGGCTACACACTTCTTCCTCCTGACCGATTATATCTTATGATGCTGTGAACAGATGAGGATGGGTGAACGAGATGGATACAACATGTTTAACGGGATGCACAATTTTGAATGTAATGGATGGTTGGGATCAGTCGGTTCGATACTCGTCAAGTCATTTCGATCAGTCTTGAATTGTCCTTTTCTTTTATGTTCCACTTCACTTTCTCTTCCTGCCCCCTCTCCGTCATATGTTGTACCTTCCCCAGACTTTCTCTTCTCACATTCCACTCCTCGACCTCTCACTGAACGTCCGTGCTTCAACGTTCATGCCTCCATGTCCTTCACAAGTCTTACACTGTCTATCGTTTGCCGTCCCCTGCCCAATCCCTCATCACACATATGATCTACCCAGCCTTGACTACCCCGTCACATCCTCACAAGCTCCTTCATTCCCATCTGTCTCCCCACATACTCTGGGGTCCCGGGAGTAGCGGGAATGTTTCCCGGCGCTGTCCCAGGTCTCGAACTTCCTCCCCCATTCCCATACCCCAGATTCATACCCATCCCAACACCTCTCGGTCTCGAATCGTACGTCCCTCTGGATGCCATATCCGCAGTGTACATTCCCGAGACACTCGAGCCTATCGGAGGGAGGCTGGTAGATGTTTGAGGATAATATGTCCCCGATGGGTAATATGGGTATCCTTGTCCTTGGGTAGGATACGAGTATGATGGGTGATAAGGAGGAGACGAGTGGTAGTTGTAGGTGTTGGGGTTTGAGGGGACCGGCGTATGGGATTGAGTTTGGGGTTGAGACTGCGGCGGAGGTTGTTGGTTGGGATGCGTGTAGTCGAGAGAAGTGTGAGGGGTGTGAGGAGTATGAGAAGGGTCGTGAGAGGTCCGAGAACGTTGTTCGTGTGTCTGTTCGTCAGATTCGACCTTGTCACCTGAATTGAGACTCGAGAATGAAGTGAAATCTTAGGAGCGAGGGAGCGATCAGGGAGCCATGTGACTTTCCCGTGAGAAGAAAGACATAAAATATATAGAAAGCAAGTCTCGGAGATATGAGCGGAGAAACGAGTGAAAGAGGTGGTAACGGAGAATTTGTGAGGAAAACGCACGCGTTCATGTCGACGCAGATTCGAAGACACTGAAAACCTCCTTCCGCAATCTTGTCTCTTGCACACGTACGCTACGAGTCAACGGTGATCCTTCCCCAGAAAGATCCTCACTCACGTTTGGCACCAGTATGTACGCTCATATGTGTTTGTAAAGAGCTTGGTCGATTGAACCTCTTGTCACAAACGGGACTAAGTTGATCAGCCTTTTGTCCTGTAGGTGCTTTTACCCCTCCTCTTCTCACCGAGAGGCAACAAGATGTGGCGCATATCATTGCCGAAAACAGGTTTGTGACCAGGTGATCAACACGAAAGATTGCTGAGACACTCACCAGACATGTTTCTTTGCTTTCAACTCAGCTTCCCTCGAGCTCATTCGGACTTTCCTGGCTGATCTAGGTACATCGTCATAGTCATATCCTTCTTGATGATCCGCCCAGAAATACCCCTGACTTGGCTGGGCGGGATAACCATACCGTTCTTCCTCCGCATATTCCGCAGGAGCAGGAGTCGGGGTAGGGGTGTATCGTGGTTGGTGAGTTTGAGAATAAGGTTGATATCTCGTCCCTGACGACCAAGCAGGTGCTTCCCTGGGGAAAACGGTAGGACCTAAAGGTGGTTTTGCAGTATGAGAGAATGGAAGTTCGTACGCTACACTGTCATGTAATGGTGGAGCGCCGATTGCTTGTTGATGTGAGTGAGTCTGAGGAGGTTGCTGGCGGGAGTCATGGTCGGACTCGGGGGAATCGGTACGTCCGTGCGAAGGGGGAGGGGTGGATAGAGCAGGACATCGATCGTGTGAGACGGGTTGGGCATAGCGAGCAAGGTTCATGGGTGTCACCAATGGGACAGACATGTCTATGAAATAGTCAGTCATCATATTTTCTACTTCGTTGTTAGGTCTATCTTGAACAGGATTCCGGGGCTTTCGATGGGCGAGATGAATGAGGATTTGAATACCAGAATGAAATGCGAGATCTTTGCTCCTGGGGATCTGTGGGGACGTGGGAATCAAGGCTGATACATGGGGTGAGAAATACTCACTGATCGTCTTATGGAACTGTCGTGAGAAAAGAGGAGAAGGGAACACAGTTGTCTTACTCCCGATTTTCGAGCTGTGCCAAAAATCAAAGGAAAACAAACTATTTTGTCAGAGCTTGCACGGGGTCATGTCACTCCACCCCCGTGGCTCCGACTCTTGCGGTTGACACATGAGGGGCATTCTAAGTGGGTCATGGAAGGGGTGAAGGAAGAGAAAGGAATGTTGTACCATCTCCTAGGAAAGCGCTGCAAGGGGGGTAAGGGGAGAGAGGGGAGGTAATGGGATTAGAAGGGGTTAAAGGAGTCTATTGTCTCTGCCCAACACTGTCAAAGGTGAAGAGTGAAAGAGACAAAGGGAGAAAGAGGTGAGAAGGAAGGACTCACTGAAAGGGGTTAGACTTGGGTGTTGTCGTCAAGGGCTAGAACGAGATGGAATACCGGGAATGATGGTGTGGTCACCTGTTCGCGGATCGGTGTTGACCAAGGGGTGGCCGAGTGCCGATCGGGCGATGAGAGTTGTTTGCTGGATACAAGAACCGCACACACCTGGTCAGTGTCACACTGGTCGAGGTCTCGTCTGGATTGCTGGATTGCTCAAGATGTGAGTGGACGGTCAAGATGGATGGGATATATCAATGGACGATCGGGAAGATGAGAAGGGTGAATGAACCAAGATGTGATAGATGGATGACGATGCGATGTGAGAGGGCGATTGACCGATGGACCGAGGGTGTGTGAGCCTGTGGGCTGTGGGCTGTGAACCGTGGGGGGATTGGGGGATTGGAGGATTGGGAGATTGGAGGATTGGGAGGGAGATGAATTGAGATCGTCGTCGCTAGTCGGTTGTTAGTCGCTCCTTCTTCTTCTTCTGTCACCGTCTTATCACTGATATAATCAATGATGTCTCACTCGATCAAGATATCACGATCGAGAGTGGCAAGAACGACAAGAATGAAAGAATGAAAGAAAGAGAGGAATGTGATCGTGACACGAGCTGTAGGGGTTTATATGAACGTAATGTTGTGTTTCTACGCCGGTTGTTAGTTTAGTCCGAAAAGATGGAGCGAACAGTACGACAGGTGTCTTGGGCCCGAAAAAGAGTGAGAAAGGGAAGGTGTCGTCTTTCGATCTTTGGGGATACGTTTAGGGTGGGGGGACCTGAACAGAGTGGGGGCGCCGAGTCGGTGGCGTTACCGCAAGACCAGAGTAAGGAGGAGAGACGTCAAGTTTTGGTTTTGCGAAACGGTCCGAAAGCTAAAGACAAACGAAATTCAGAACCTTATCCGCCGAAAAGATAGTGATAAAAGCAGATCTAATGATCTAGTGACTAGCGCCTGGAGAGGACGACTACGATTTCATGTCTCCCATTTCCCCCCACAGCAAAAGGCGTCGAGCCGCGTGAGGCGGTTAGACTGTTTGACGGTGTATTCATAGGCGGAATGTCGGGACGGTTGGTTGTTTTTTTGAGTTGGGGGGCGGTGAGAGGGACAGTGACGACTACAAGACCTACGACAAATGCGCCGACGTCCCGTCCTCAAATTTTCAGGGCAGAAGGGGGGAGCAAGACAACAGGTGTCTTTGATCTCTCTGTTTTTCTCTTCTCGTTTGTCTTTTGAAGGAGGAGTCGTACACCCCGACTCACCTCGTGTCTCTTCTTTTCGGCTTGAACATTGACTAGTGCGAAAAATGGAAATGAGCCATCACGTCACCCGAGAGATTTATGAGTAGTGATAGGGAATTTCGACCGTCGACCTTGAAGATTCGTGGTTTTTTGGGAATCGTCGATCTTGTGGAGAACAATCCTTAGGGCTCTGCTTCGTTGGCCGAGAAGATGTCGATCGTGAAAGTCCCTCGTTTTTTTTGGAGAATTGATTGGCCACCTACATTCCAGAAGACAAGAAGTTCGTAACGGTCCGTTCTGCCGAAGTGAGCTAGAAGAAGTACGACTATCAAGCCTCGAGGATCTGAGATTGGCAAGGATCAAATGATTGGTTACATCAGTGATGATTGAGAATAAAAACAAGGTTTATCATCAGACATCAGACATCATCATCGCCATCACCATCGCCATCATTGGTTCGTCACAAAGGACTGTCACAAACGTCGTTTCTTTCCGCGGTTCTGACCAAATGTCAAGTTCCGTCCGCTCTGTCCATGCACTCTAGCCGGTCAAGATATCTACACGCCGATCCGAGCGGACGTGCGAGCAAAGGAGGGTGACCACCATGGATGTTATAGAGTAACAGTAGTGATCAGGGGAGAGGGAACAGGGGGGTGACATGTACAATAGGATCTTCGGACTTTGATCGAGTTTGAGTTTCTTTTTCGTCTGTTGCATGTCTCAGTATTGTTTCTTCCTTCGGGGATCAAATAAATTGCAAAACATGAAATCTTCTTTCGGTTGTGAATGTCCGATAGGGAAAATGTCAACTTACTTGTAGCCGAAAGCCGACAGAACTAGCCGATAACCGAGCATCGCCAAGCGACCTGAGAGCACAAAGCGTTGAGTATGGAGCATTGGAGTATGAAGGAATGTAGCGCGTGGACACATCGCACACCTACCTCATCATTCCACGCCAGACAGAGTTGTCGTAACCGATCCCAGCCTGGTCCCCACGACGATCCAATTCTTCGAGATCGGGACGTATCGAGATCGGTGACATGGCGGATCGGGTCTGTGCATCGTGCTCTCCTCTTGGGCCCTTGGGACCCTGTCTGTCACCTTGTCGTCCCTGATTCCGAAGCTCATCGCTCTTCGGGCGGAACGAATACTAGGGGCGTGAGTGATCGTGAAGTTCGCCGAGCCGGATGGGACCGATGCATGACGATGGGCGATTGTTGGCTGGTGAAACGCACACAGCGGCTACAGCTAGAAGTTTCATGAAGGTGTTTACTTTATATCGATTCAAACAAAAAGCCGAAAGGTCTCGTAAAGGTGTTTCATATACAACAATACATTAATACGTCCGACAATTGATACATTTGACTGTAAAACTGGGTCACGTGCGTAGATGATGAAAGAATGATAAGGGTCGGAGGAAGATATGAACTAATCGACAACGATGTTTGTTTCGACAGGAGCAAGTAGAGGAGTGTATGAAGGTTTTCGACGCCAAGTACGAGTCGTATGACCATCATCCGGAACGTAAGTGTATACAGGATCGGGTACCCAGTGACCATCGTTGTCCCAATGACCGTGTCGACCCATAGGAGCGGAGGAGACGTCGCTGACACCGCCGCCGATGATGAAACTGTGCGTGAGTCATATTCTTGCTCGTCCCATTGAAACCGTTCATCTGAGAATTGTAAAAACCTCCCTGACAGATAATATGAAACGTTTTGGGTATCTTACAGACGATGCCGGACTTGACGAGGAATAATTCGAGCCCCGACGGAATCACAATGGACCGCGACGACGAGGGACAAGGCAGGAAAAGGCTCCGACGGACAAACTGTGTCCAAGATGATAGAAGGAGAAACACGAAGAAAATGAGAAGGGTAAGAGAGGAGAATATGTGAGAGAACACTCACCCGACCAAAATCCAAATGACCCATGCCCAAAACATCGCTCCCCAAAACCGTCTTATAGCTCTTGATCTCGCCATTCGCATGTTATGTGCCTCCCATCCTCCTTCCGGAACACCAGCCTCGGCGGCACTGGCAGATGATGGTCCAAGGGGTGGATGATGTGCAGTTGGAGCTGGATAAATAGGCTGCGAGGGGCCTGAATCTGTCTTGTCAGTTGATGGTCGTCACCATCGGCCATCGGACATGGATTTTCAACTACGATCTGACATGATGCCGTCACGACTTTCACATAGCATGCTGGCCACAACTCGAAGTCGCCCGTAGTATATGCTGTCACGTAGAAGTCGAGGCATGGGAGTATAATAGCACGTGGATAGGTGACACCCCATGAATTATGATAGTGGAAAAACACTCACATGGAGGAGGCGCGTCCCCTTGTTCTGAACTGGATTCTTGACGAGATTTCCCATTAGCCACCACAGCAGCGTATGTACCTTTGTTGGCACTCATTTCTTACTATTCTTCACGCTGATAAACTCTCTGCTTGGTGTCAAATCCGACGTCGTAGAAAGAGAGACAAAGTGAAGAACTCGTAAGCGATTTGTTAAGTACAGTGGCAACAATGTCGTCACAGCTCAATCACGGAAGTATTCATATCACCAGATATGACAAACGCCACATCATGTCCGACCACCACTCCTCCAGATCTCAAGGGTGGTCAAGAACAGAAGCATCCCTCCCATCTTTCCCTGTTTCTCAAAACATCCTCCTTCACTCCTCGCAATGTCCCTGTACGCGGACGAGGACCTCTCTGCCGTACAGGATATTGACACAAAGACTCTACCTACCATCCCGCATGACCCCCTCCAAGCTCTCGCTGCCGCCCTCACTTGTCCGCCCGAAAGTCCAGAACAGGCCGAAGCTCTCATAGCTGCTGGTCAAAGATTCGAAGAACAGCCCGATAGGCTACCCGAGCTATGTGGACAACTGCTACCTATGGTCGTGGATGGTGGAGAGAGTTTGTTGAGGTCTTGGACGCTTGATATGGTAGCTTTGGCAGTGGGAAGGAGTGGTTTGAAGGTAGATGTGAAACTTGCTGGTTGGTTTATCCGTCGAACATCCTCCCCCTAAGTGTTCTCATAACGGATCGAAGGATTCCTTGATTGTTGGCGATTCAACGAAGTATCTGGAATAGAATATGCGTTGTGAGATGTGAGCTGATCAAGCAGTCGCACAATCCTCTCTCGATGCTTTGAATAACATGTTACTAGGAGGCTCAATACCAACTATCAAAGCTGTCATCCCTATCTTCAGCACCATCTATCCGATGCTTTTCAGACTTCTGTGAGTACTACTGTTATCCGCGAGAAATGATTGGAATGGATGAAGGGAGAAATACTCATCAGAAGGGCTACCACCAGACCACCTCAACAGATCTATGACATCTTCCTAGCCTCCAAATCGAGAATCTTGGCTTTTGCTCTGGATCCGAACATCCAGCCGAGGAATGTAGGGATCAAAGCGAGAGCGTGGAAGTTTCTTCAGAGGGTGTTGTTAGCTGGTACGAGAGCGGCCAGTGCGGACCCAAGAGTGAGTCGATGTTTTCTATAATCTGAACTGCCAGCTTCAAATGTCGCTGGACTGTCTGCTGATCTTCCAGCTTCAAAATAAGGCAGGAGGGAACGACCCAAGTGTTTCAATGATCACTCGAGAAAGTCCTCTGAACATCATGGAAATGGAAGATGAGGCTAATCTCCTTCGAACACAACTTGTCACTCACATGTATTCCTCCGAGTGAGTGCATCTTCCCAACAACTTGTAACGTGGATTAATATCAATAACAGCGACCCTGCAATCCTTCAACCACTGTTCAATACACTACCGCTGCTATGTAAATCAAGGCCTACCCTCGCTGCTCTACTCGTATCATCCATGACCTCTTGGACACCTGCTGCTCTGGAGGCAGCTGGCAGACCTGCCATGCAAATTCGTGCGGTAGAAAAGACTATGCGCCTTGCGATGACACATGTGGTCAGGTCAGCCTCTCGCACTTAGGGTTGTGTTTGTTTCGTTGACGCACAGACAACCATCTCTCACGCAATTCTCAGCACAATTGAACGACGCCTTGCTACGACAAAAATTACGGATGGACAGTGCGTTTTCACACGAAAATGTGCAGCGCAAAGCCAAGCGTGAAGCCATCAAAAGGGGGATGGTCGTGCCAGTTGCGGAGAGTAGCGAACAAGCTGTCAAGAGGGTCAAATTGGAGATACAACCAGGATCTGGCTCGGGCAAAGGGCCAGAGTTCGACGTGACCACTTTACCCTTGGAGACTGTCATCGATGCGGTCATGGAGGGTTTGGGTCTGGTGACCGAAGCGGTTTTAGAGACCGCTTTCAAGGTAAATTCTCCTGCCTATTTTTGAGACGAACAATTGTTGATGTCAGAACGCACGACAAGCACTTTTGGACAATACAGCCGATGCTATGCCCGTCCTTGGCCCTTCTCTTAATGGCGAGGGTCTCAAAGCAGAGGTCAAAGGCGAAGAACGAGATGAGATACTTAATCCCTTGGATATGGATGTGGACGATGAAGATTTTCTGGTCAGTTTTCTGCTTACGTCGAAGAGAAGGATGGAGCTTATAGTAGCTGCAACATGCTCAAGAAGATCAGGAAAATGTCACTTTTGCAGACATTACTCTCCCGCCGCCCGAAATCGGGAGCATACCAGAGATTGAGGATCTCGTCAATTTGACTCTAGAGAGGATCTGGTCATCTGGTGCCGAACTGGCTTCGTTGCCTGATCTGGAACCTCAAGACGGGGCGAAGATTGCGGTTCAACCGAAGGAAATGTGGATGTTGCTTCTAGCTAGGCTTGCTACGCGAGGCCCAGACGTGAAACGGAAAGCCATTGCGGATTTTGTTTCTGCCAATTTCTCTGACAGGTGAGGATCCTCTTTCTGCCAAATCTTCACATCTGTACGCCTGCTCTGATCTTGCTGCTACACGTTTTCGGCCCACTATCGTCTCCAGTTGCTATTCCGTCGTGTTCCTCGTATTTGACTCTGCCCTCTCCGGCCCTGTGTTGAACAATTCATGAATCGTATCTTCGGTGCGATGATACTGATGTCAGATCTAAATTTGCGGCTATATGGCTTAACGAAGAATGGTATTCCCAAAAACTGAATGGTTCCGGAGAATACACAATCAACCTTGAGACTGTCCTTCAAGCCTGTCTCGCTACCTTGGACGTGAAGGATAAATCCCTATCCAACTTTCTTACCTCCCTTCCTGAGATTCCACTCTCGGCCGTACACATGCTCGAAAGATTGTGTGAAGATGTCGAACGTAGTGTTCCTGGTCTTCTGGCCCTCCGAGATTTGGTGGAAACCCGTCCACCCATCAGAGATCCATCCTTACGCACCTTGCTGGAATTATGTACTCATCCGGAACGCAAAACCAGATTTTTAGCAATCTCGACAGTCCGTCGTTGGGTTCCGCATTCTCCCATGTCAGATAAAGTGGTTTCGTTCGCCATGGGAGTATACAGAAGACTCGTCCCTACTCCGAAAATACAACAGGGGGATGACGTCGAGATGGAAGATGGTGAACAACCAGATGAAGAGGTTTATTCGAAGTTTTTGGTAGAAACAAGTAAAGAGAGTGTACAACAACATTTAGAATTAGTGTTTGCTCTTACCAAACGGAGAGAGGATTTGTTGGATGATATTTTCTCCCTTTATCCAAAGATGGAGAGTGAGATACAGGACGCGGTGGAAGCTGAGATTTCGAGGTTGGTCCAGAGTATGGGGGCCACGGAGAAGTTGTTGGAAGTGTTGAGGAACTTCCCTCAGGGAGCGGAGAAATTGGCATTGAGAGTAATGACGATTTTGTCAGGGGAAGGTTCCAGTCAAGTTTTGGTTACTGTGGTCAAGGGTTTGATGGTGGAGAGAAATTTGGATCCGAGGTTTATAATTCCTGTCCTGGGGCAGCTGGACAAGGTGGGTCGTTCTTCCCTTTCCAATCATACATACCCCTTAATCATTCGTCTCTTCCTCTCTTCTCTGTCCCTTTTGTTCAGTAGTCGTAACCGCCCTGTTTCAACGGCATTCCCACATCAATACTGAGTGATGCGGAGGTTGGGAGATGGAGGGGGTAATCCCTTCGGAGGAGCTGTTATCGGTGTATAGAGCTGTCGAGATGTTGCTTTCAATACTGATGGCCAGGCGGAGATAGAGAAACAAATACCCAGAATTGTGACGTTGCTAGAAGAACCAGATACTCGGGAATTGGTCAAGACGGCATTCGTCAGCGTTTTGCAGAAGATGACCCCGGCGGATCTGCTGGTGGCTCTTCATTCAGAAGAGACGGGTTTGAAGGTTACTATCGAGGGTGAGTTGCGCTCTATCCCCTCCTCTCATCTCTTTACCCACCCCTTATTGGCATCTTATTGATGTCTACTGGGTCTTCATAAGTTATGCTCACTCTCAGCCGTTGGTATCTGCTTCTCCCTTACTACCGTATTCCGTTCCGACGTCCTTGCTACGGCCCTCCAGCGCATCTGCGATCTCTCCAGTCTTCCCGTCATTTTCCTCCGTACCATCATCCAAGCAGTCACGACGTACAAATCCCTCGTTCCCTTCGTGGCGAATACTGTTCTCCCGAAACTCGTACTCAAACGCGTGTGGGAGGTGCCTCAATTATGGGATGGCTTCATGCGCCTTGCTCGTCTGCTTGGACCAGCCAGTTATGGAGCTTTGGTGCAACTTGGACGGGATCAACTACGAGAGGTTGTGGAACGTCAGCCTGCACTGAAGACGGGTCTCCGAACATTTCTGTCCGGTCGACCAGGTGGGAAAGCCGCTTGGGTCGAGGTAAGTTTTTACGACGACTTGAAGTATACAGCTGACCGGTAGATGTTCGGAGAGGAGTAGACTTAGCTAGTCCCCTTCGTCTACGTCTGCTTACACCATTACACATCCAATCTCAACGTTTATCAATCATACAATTTTACAGTCACTGTACGTATAGTCACACGTCCGCATGCATGGCACCGGCGCTTCCTCATGATGTGGGAACATGAAGGAGTGACTTACGTTGAGGATATTCATTATATTGATTTCACTTGCAGATCCAATACGAACGACAATCCTCCCGTACCCTCATGCCTCTTGCTTCTCCTTCTCCTTCTCCTTCTCTGTCCCTTGTGTCACACTCCTTGACGCTAGTTCTTGGATCCCTGTCATATCATCTCTCTATCGTCGTCCCCATCAACCATGCCCCCTACACGTGCATCATGATCATTTCTTCCCTCACCCTGATACCCGTTCCCACCCGTTGTTTCACTCTTCTCATCTTTCCAACTAGCTATCGACTCGTCACGTAATATCACACAGTAGTATTCACTGGCACATTCCTTCACCTCTGTCCTCCTTTGTCGTTTCATCGCTCAATCCGCTTCAAACGGGGACGAGTACCGCCTTTGGTCCTTGTTCACCTACAATCCTCGTTCTGGACTTCGTACTATCCTCAAAGAACCTGCTAGTTTTCTCTCCTTTATCATACTTCGACTAGCGTCAAACGACCGAATCTCGACAATCTCCCTTCTACTACTGACACAGAGTGGAGCTTACATATTCTAGGAGGCTATCCGCCACCCGTCATACCTGTACAGCTATTCGACGAGGCAGTAGTCTTGACTATCAGTCATATAAACAAATCATTGTCCCTAACCTGGCGCGCTTTGACGTCCAATACCGCTTTACCGACTTGGGTGTCGATCTTGAGTAGAACATATTCCCCTCTTCCGAACAGACTATCAACCAGGGATTGAAAAGCTCGCTACCTTCCACATCCCACGTCACAACAACCACACACAACTCCTCATCTTCTTCGTTCCAACCACTCACTTGAGAGGTATTCATACATCTTCCATCGAGATCCAGACCCTCTCGTCATCTTACCGACTCCACTCCACCACAGAGACACCGACGACCGACGAGCTACTCGACGTAGTTTACCTTCGAAACACTCAGACACTCAGTCGAACAAAAATCAAACCAAATGCCCCCTTGGCATAACCAAGTCCCGATTTTCAAACCTCGTCAAAGATATCATGATCCCACCTTACAACCTCCATCTCCCTCACCTGGCCACGCAAGTTCTTCTTCTCTTTCTGGCGGAGGAGTAGTGGGGGTAAAGGAAAAACCTCAACGTCCGGGACCCTGGAAAAGCGCAGCGGAAGAAGCATGGAATATCCCATTGATCCGACGGAATATATTGAGGAATGTCAAGGGTAGAACAGTGACGAAGGTTATGGTTTTGTCGAAGAATGTCTTTTTGGAGACTGCTGAAGAGTTGTATAGGTTTTTCAAGTATGCTGAGAGAACTGGGTTTAGGAAATGTGCTAGGAGCTTGGTGGGTGATTTTTACTTTCCCTATCGAGCTTTTTCCCTACTCTTCTACTTTGTGCTAGATTTTACACCCAATTCTTTCTACAGTAATCGATGACTCTCAAGTCAAAAGATGATGATTTTTCCTTTGTTGATGGTGTTACATGCAAGGGCTATTTTCATTTGTGATTCGATTTTGAACACTGTCATTTGAAGTAGGGTTCAGAAATGTATTGTATGCTTATCATCAGGAACGTTATCGA
Source organism: Tremella mesenterica DSM 1558 (assembly GCF_000271645.1). Lineage (NCBI taxonomy): Eukaryota > Fungi > Basidiomycota > Tremellomycetes > Tremellales > Tremellaceae > Tremella > Tremella mesenterica. The sequence continues at coordinate 866,665 of NW_006711236.1, read as the reverse complement.
TTCTATTCTTCCTTAGTACAACACATCGAGATTGACCTCACTTCCTCTTCTCAGATATTTTCCATATTCGATACTTTCCCAAACCTTCTCACACTCTCTCATCCCTCTCATTTCCAAATCATTTATCACCCTCCTCCTTCATCCTCCACATTAATCGAACAAGCTTTCCTCCCATCTATCCCTCCCCATGCCACTGTCCGCGAACGAGTTCATTGGATGATCGACACTCGACCAAATCCTAGATCCTTATTCGTCGGAACAGGAGGTATCCTTCATCTACTCCCTACCAATTGGGAAATCAAAGTTTCTACCGATATTGTTTTAGGTCCTGATCATAAGATACCAAAACAAGAAGAAATCATTTATCTTGATTCTTGGAAACGTAATAATATACCATTTGGAATAAAAGCTGAATCTTTGATAATTAATTTCCCTTGTTCTTTCGATCTTCTCTATCAAATGTTATCTCCTTCATCATCATTGAGTCGTTTTCCAAAACCATACATGACTTCAAAACCAAACACAGTCTTGTCTTCAGAACAAGTTGGGTTGTTATATACTGGAAGAACGAGATTTAATGGATATACAGAATTGGGACATTCAAATTCACATAACGGTTTATCAATTTCAAGATCTGGAAGATATATTGGACAAACTGAACCGATCAATACATATCAATATGATCCTTCCGCTTCTATAAACACTTCTGAAGATCTTGATTCGATAAAGTCGGATATGGTTAATGAGACGAGGAAGATTTTACCAGAGAAATTCACAGTGTTCCCAAAGATTGACAAAGCAGAAGAACTTATACGACTTATTTCTATTTGTCATCAAGTTAAACAATTAGATTTATCATGGAGATTCCCTGATGGTGTTAGTCCAAGAGGAGGGAATTTGACTTTGTTGGAATTATGTAATAATGGGAAAAGGATTGCAGAAGTTTGTGAGGTTATTGGAATAAAGGAATTAAAAGTTATGGTGAGACATGAAGAATTGATAAGGTTACCTAAAACTTTTCAAAGTGTTGAAGATTTGAAATGGCGTTGTGCTGTTTTAGGTAAATCTAGTAAAGTCCAAGGGAATAAACAAAGTTTATTGAATTCTTCAAAATCTAATTCAACAATTGTTCAAGATCAAGCTCAAGAACTGGATCAACATATACATTATAAAGTCGTCATTGATCAACCTGTTGATATTTCTTCACCTATTTTGGTTACTTCGGAAATCAATCAAATCCCCGAGGAAGAAGAAGAAGAATCTCGATTTATGAATGGTGAAGAAATCAATCAGATGGATATTAAAGATAATAATGAGAAAGACGATATCATTTCCAAATCAGAAAATCCCATTACCATTGAAGTAATTCCCGAATCTGAATTTCCCAAACCTTCAAAATGCTCTGAAATATCTAACATTTCAAACATCTCTAATGGTGATTCGAATAATTCATCAATATCATCAACTCAACAAAGTAAAGGTTATAGTTTGGAGAAATTGATAATTCAAATAGAATTCCCATTTGATCAAACACCTCTTTTCTCTTCTGGATCATTATCTCCTCAAAATAGAGATCCAACAAAAAGACGTCATTTATCTCATAGACAATTACAACGAACATGTTCTCTTCTATGGGATATCTTAAAACCTCATACTGATCATTTGAATGGATTGTTAAATTTATCAGGAAGAAGATGGGATAATTTAGAAGTACAGTTAATCATCAGTGATCAAGCTGATTTCGCAAGTAAGAGATTAGCATGGATGTTAAGTAGAAGAATGGAGAAGAATATTAAAATAAGGTTACAACAGATGATTGGGGTTGATAAAGGTTGGAAATTGTTAAATGATAGAGAAAGAGATAAAGTTTTAAAGAAAAGTTTGATGGGTAAGAATAAAGGTGATATCAAGGATGATCATGAAGATTGGATCAAGAATCAATGGAAGAGAGATTGGGAAAGAGCTTTGGAATTAATCGTCAGGGTTTTTGATCAGCCTGGACCGTCTGGGACTAGTGGGTGAATGGAGAGGTTTGGATTTGGATCATGAGTATGAGTCTAGTATGAGGAAGAGTGTGTATGAAGTGAATGTTGAGAGCTGAGCTAGGATGTGAAAGTTTGGGGTGATTGTGGATATACATTCGAATGATAACGTACTGTATGTTTCGTGAGTACATACATCAACACATTTCCAACGAGTGAATCAAGGTGAAGATATCAATTTTGTATCTCGTAGGCATGATGACATACCTTATCGATTCATCTGCAGAAATCAGTATATGCTGATTTAGAACCATCCGACTTCATATTCATTATCGAACTTTGTTAACATCTTTCTTTCCCACTAACCCTATCCCTATCCCCATCTCTAACCAAAATCACATTCCCGAATGGTACGAATAAGCTTGTCACAATCGACAATTAGTAAATGGCATTAAAAATCATGCAGAAACTCATCTCATATACTACTACCTCAAACCCCACTCACGCCTCAACTTTTTTCAAATTCTGATGAAGATGAGGATCACATTGTAAAACCCTTTCCACAATCTTATCAATCACCGAATGCTTATTCTTCTCCACAGCGACGTCAAGTTCGGAAAGTTGAATCTTTGTTTGAGCGTCTGAAGTAGTTTGAGATGAAGTAGTCTCGGATGAATGCTGAGATTTTAGTTATACGTTCTTTTCACCGTTCATCCCGTGTATTTCTACCGTCACCATCTGATATAGAAACCTGATGTGTTTCCTTGCTTTCCTATCGTATCTTCAGGCCTCCATAATCTCTCCTTAACCTACCACGATGTTAAGAGAGCTTCTCTATATTTGATAGACCGTCATATTTAGGTGATTCTGCTTTACTGTGTTTCCTATATCTTTTTAAGAGAAGGAGACGGGGGAAGAGAAGAAAGGGGAAGGTCGGCCCAAAACACGAAGAGCTGTTTAACGATCAAACTGTAGGATGGAAGCGATGAATTGTGTGAATAAGAATGGAGACAGGTGGAATTAGGTAAGAAGGGGGAATAAAACCTCACGTCCAATCCAAACTTGTTAAACTCAGCGTCTTTCTCAGCTTTATACTCTTCAATCTCTTTTGCAGCTTCCGTCCTAGCGTCTTTAAGTTTCTGTACGCGGTCTGAGAGTCAGCGTCTCATCATTATACCAACTAGCCCGTCTTGCCCATATGAATATCAATAACCAATATTATCATCTCACACAACTGATGACGACAACGAAGATCCACTCAAAGGACAAAGATCGAGTTACCTCCAGTTAAGGTGAAATCATCAGGTGTCGAGAAGCACCGTGTGCATTCAGTCTCTTCAAGCTGTAAGATCTGAACTCCCGCATCTGATATGTCCGTCTCGATCAAGAAATGTGATGAGACGAGAAGAAGGACTTGATATCAGAGCATTTCGGGAGATATTTCACAAGAGGAAGCACAAAGACAGTACTTTAGTGAAGAGAGAACGTCTCACATTGCCTTGCTTTCTGTACCACTTTCGAAGCTTCTTTTTCAGCTTCTAACAAAGTTTGTATACCTTGAGAATTTGCTGCCTACAGCAGATCTATTTCAGCTTTATCCGTTGTAAGATATATAGGGAGACATACCATTCTTTTCTACTGGTTCACAAGTGTCAAGTGTGAGTGAGTGTTCAAAGGAGAGAACCAACGTGAGGGTGGTGAGAGGGGGGAGACGGAGATTGAGGGACATGTCCGTTGATGGGTGGACGATGCCCGACGGCCTATGGTCTTGGGTGGGGGGATATTTCATGTTCCACGTCTCTCACATATACAAGTAAGAGTACACTACTCTGCAACCTTCATCTCGGTGTCTGGACATCTTCCATCAGGTATCAGGTGGGTCAGGTGGACGTCTATATCTCACGCAATCGTCAATTATTTGACAGGATTGTGCAATTTTTGAAAGCCTGTAAAGATTCCCAGAGGATCAGATACCTCCAGCAATGTCCTTCCGACGTCCATTCACCTTCTCATCCAACTCCAACTCACCTCAACCTCAAAGATCACCATATGGAACAGATGAAGATTATGTTGATTCTTCCCTAACTTCAACAACACCATCAAGAACTATGTTACATGCTTTAGCCGATGATACAATACATTCCACCAGACATGTTCCAAGTGGATATAATACCGGTATAGACGAATCGTCACGTTTTGAGGAGATACCTGGAAGTTGGAATGTAAAGCTAGAAGAAAGTAATGAAATGAGTAGGGATGATAGGGATGATACTCCCTTACGTGTATATACCGAAGTGGATGATGATGAAAGATTAGGTAGAGAAGATACACCTTTGAGGACTTATACAGAAGTGGAAGAAGAAGAGAGCAGAAACTCGGAAGGTCGATCAGGAGAACGTTCAGGTTCAAGAAGAAGGATGGAAGGAAGAACAGAAGAGACTCATTCTGATTACGAGGGAAGAAGGGAGGGGAGAAATGAGGATGAGGAAGAAGAAGATGATAGACAATGTAGGATATGTTTAGCTGGTGTGGAAGAGGAAGAAACTATGGGAAGACTTATAAGTCCTTGTTTATGTAGTGGGAGTATGCGGGTGAGTCTTTTTCTCTTAAACAACTTCATACACCTCTGAACCCTCACCAACTCTCTCTTATATCTTGTTCGATTTATTCGAGTACTTATCCCATCGACATGTCCGGACTCGACCGGGCGACATGTCCGTACCTAACCCACCAACGTGTCATTATGAGCTGTTCACTCAGATGGTGTGTGAGAGTAAGCTCCAGATCTGTCTCTTATCTATACAAAATAGTTGCTATCGTCTTCCTTTTAGGGAAAAATGAAACAATCGCTGATATGCAGTATGTACATGGTCAGCTTCTTCATCTATCTCCGAACGAAAGCTGACCCCTCAGTCAATTGTATAAACGCATGGCGAGGGACTGGAACGAATGCAGTGAGTGGAGTGTTATACTTCAATATGAGTAATCTGATAAAGTAGAAAGCTTTTTTAGGTTCGTCATCACCAGGAATTATTAGTCAGGTAACTGATGCGAAGAATGTCCTCAGTGTCATCATCAATATCGACTTCGAAGTGAGTTCGAACATCTCTTATACTCCTACTTCACTTTTCTGACTGAGCAACTTGGACACTATCTTGTATTCTCCTATCACTCTTCAATCCACATGGTTCTTCGGTTTTCCTCTGATGGCAGCCAAAGAAGTGCTGTGCTGGATGGGCCCAACGATATAGGGATGTCCTACTCCACCATTGGGTATATAGCTGACACGCTCAGGAACCCTAGTCTCTGGTCTCGCAACATCTCGTCCTATCCTCCTTTTCCTCTCCATATTCCTCTTCTTCCTCCTTTCCCTCCTCATAGGTCAATTCGTCCTCTTTCTCACCGCTTCACCTCTCCGTAACATTCTCTCCTCCCGATCTCCATTCCGAACATTCAACGATTACATGTGGTCTGACGATTTGGACGATTCTCCCGTCGTAGTCGTATCCGGTGGTGGTGCATTAGTATACGACATTTTCACCGGTGCTATCTCCACATTTTCCTCTGTCGCTAATTCCATTGCTAAGTCACACACCTCCATCCCTACTCCATTAGCTTCGTTCGGTTTCGCTCTCATCGCTAGGTTCTTACTCGGATTAGCGGTATTAGGAAGTATCTCTTTTCTCTCACTCATGCTTTCTCTCAGTCTATTCGGACCTATGCAACTTGCCAATGGAGTCAGGGGTACAGGTTTATTCGGTTCTTTACGACGTAGAGGTAATAGAGGTGGAAGAGATTTAGGAGAGATAACGATCGTGTTTTTCGTTCTTATTGGAGCGATAAATACCCTTCGTCAGACTTATGGTGTGGTTCAGAGATTGACCCGGGTCTTGTTGAGATATGTCGAGACACAGATTTTAGAAGTCAACTCGGGGGATGTGAGAAGAGCTAGGGAAAGACAGAGAGGTGAAGAATGGTGGAAGGTTTGGTGGAGGGAGAAGAGATGGATGAGTTTTAGAGGATGGGGAGAAGTTGGATTGAGAGCTAGGGTTGAGATGCAGGAAAGAGCTAGGGAGTTGATGAGAGGTAGACAGGAAGATCATGAGGAGTAGCGAAGGGTTATCACATCATACTTGTATTCCTCATTTGCCGCGCTACATGTCAGTGTATCTCTATTCTACTTTGCATAATCGACATGTCTTGGAAGCGCTCAAAGGTAGTACGGTAGCTACTCATCCATAGTTACTCGTAGCTGTTACATGGCCTGGCTGATGCTATGCTACTCTACCTTTGTAATGATGTTAAGAAAGTAGGGATACCTTTGTATGGCCAGGCCTTGAGTATGGTGTGACGGTTGAATATCAGTGGGGGAAAACACAGCCGGAAGAATGTCCGGCTGAAAAGTGCCACACTCGGGAATTACCGCTTGTAGCGCACTTGTAGTAGTATGGAACGGTTGCCGGTCTCCGTATGGACATCGGGAGCCCTTGCACCTTTGCACCACTTTGCACCCTTTCGCTTGACGGCCCAGACCCATTTCACTTCCTTCTTACTGTCCCTCTATCATCCAATCTCTCTTCATACTTCCAACTCACCATACATGACCATGCACTCAGAACGTGTCAATCGATATTAACCTATATCCACGTACTTCTCAATCTCTCTCATTATATACAATTCCATATTCCATTTCCGGTTATTTACCCTACGCAACTGGTAATCCACACCCGTGGTCACATAATCCATCCTTGTTTTTCTTCTATTCACATCCATCTTAGTTCTCTCTCATCCGACTCTACACATACATTGTAGATATTTAAAAACACCTTGAACATCTCTCCATTCAAATCGTATTAAAGTGAGTTAGTGAAGAAACGAAACGATAGGAAAAAGATGGCACAGGTTATACCTCCCATTGTGGGTTTTATTGGTCATCATGGTTTTCTTTCACCTCCACTATCTACATCTAAATCGGTACAAGTCAATCACGGTCATTCATCTTCCTCTCCTTCCCATACAGAGGAAGATATCATTGAATATGTCTTCATTACGCTATGGTCTGGATCACTTGGGAGCGAAGATGGATGATCATTCATCATCAAATATCTCACATACACCTATCATTCACACAGATCTTAGTCGTCTTACACTTCCACACATTTCAATCAACACATGACTATTCGCACTCACTCGATGTTTTATCTGGTGAGAAGAAGAGATGAATAAGGGCTAGGAATGAGAATGACCCGCTGACAAATCAGACTTCTCTCCCTATAGATTCTTCAGCAGCACCTTCAGTCGAAGATATACAAGATCGTCTACCATCAATATGCGTAGATTATCTATCTTACGAATGGAAAGAAGAAGATGTTTATAGAAGTTGGAGAAATATGACGAGACATAAGAATGATATTGCTAATGGTGTTCGATTGGAGAATGCCAGTTGGAGAACTTGGCAGAAACAGAGAAATAAGTTGAAGACTATAAGTCCGGAAACTTTGAATTGGTGTGTACTAAATCTCTACTCTCCTCTTCTCTCACCATCCTATGTCAATTATCCATCCTTATTCTGGTCGTGTTGACTACGACCCAATTACTGGTGGTGGCGGAAAGCCGAACCTGCGATCATGACACCGCCTCCCCCACTCTAGACACCGGCTGTGCTTGTCTCACTCTTCCCTCCTCATCGGAAACAACCACCAGCTATCCCTCCTTGAATCTCCTCAGTGCCTTGATCGTCCACTCTCCTGCTCCTGTTCAGCTGTCGGAACCGAGTATCCGAGATCGTGTCATAACTTTACCAGTCCTAACACCCAGGCTTAAAGACTCCGATGTGACATGGCTGTATGGTCCTCTACACACCGCTGATGTCGAACCTGTTCGACCTTTACGTATCGCAGCTGCCGATGAACGTCTAGGCATTGAACTGCCTGCTGGCAAAAAACCAATTCTAAAACATCGCACATTATCCGAAATGCTCGCCATAGCCGTACCCACCTCACCCATCCTCGAAGCCTTTCATGATCAAGATGACGTCGATTCATCGGATGGAATGGAGAATCTCCTACGACCAGTTTTACATCAGACCAAATCCGACACGAACATCTTTCGTCAACGCGGTTTAAGAAGATCACCCACCCGACGGCCCATCATCGATCGGTCAGGCGAAGATTTCAACCCTGCACCGCCAGATTCCGCCCATCATAGTGGAGGCAAGAAACATATCTCTTTCAACACGTTTGTTGAGCAATGTGTCGCCGTGGATGATCCTGCTGAAATACCCGTTCAAGCATTGCAACATCAACAACAACAAGAGTTGGAGCAGCATCAGTTTCAAGCACATCACCTACAACGATCTGATTCAGACGATGACATGTTAGAAATGCGTTCAGCATCCAGTAGTCGAACTCCTCGACCTTCTTTGAGTCGAACATCCAGTTCTACCTCTGCTGAACATGTCACCATAGCCAAAATCGCCCCTACCATGTTGAAGATGAGCGGAAACTTTGGTCGTAATTCACCTGCGGTGGTTTATATGCCTCCACCGGAATATCGTTCTCCCTCTCAACAATCGGCACCACCGTACGACTTTGCTTCCCCCGAAGACGACGTGCATGCCGAATGGGCCGACGATCTTCAGTCAGGAGCATACGATTATTTCCACGGTATCTCACCAGAAAGTAGATCACCTCCTTATTCCTCACCAAGAGGTACACCGGTCAATGTGGGTGCACCACCTGCTCAACCTAAATGGCGTCAAGCGGCTACCATTGGACCACAATCCAGCGAGATGATCGGCGGTTCTTCAGCATCTTCATCTTCCTCTTCCATCTCCCAAGTCGTACAAGGAGCTCAGAGTCCTCGTCCTGTACCTGGCCAAGCCTCTCAAAGTTTACAAGGATCCCCAGCTTTAGGTCCATACGGCTCCCCCAATCCCCAATCTGGCTCAGGTGTCATCTCTCCACCCCAACCTGCACGAGGTATTCTTAAAGTTCGTCAATCAGTTCCAACAACTCCAACACCAGAACCTTCATCTCCTCCATCGACATTCTTCAATTACAACCCTTCCGTCGCCACTGGTCTCGGTAGCATGCGTGCTCCTGGAATTGGAGGGACAATGTACGATCGAGAACAAAACGTCAATGGTGTTGTCCCGCCAGCTCAACCTCATCAACATCAACATCATCACTCTCATGCACACAATCATGTGAATCACTCTCCGGTGGAAGACCAGAGAGGTAGATCTACCTCTCGCGATCGATCCACTTCGGCGATTGGCCGTTCGTCTTCCGGTAGTCAAAGTATAGGTTCAACGTCGTCTTTATCACCAGGAACACCGAGAAGTCCGACGGATCCACCAATTCTACCTTCCGTTCCTCCTCCGGGCAAGAAGGGTGCACCAGAGCCGTCCGGTAGTCCTTCAGGTCTACAAGGTGCGCAACATGGTGTTCCGGCAAGCGCGACACCTGGCGATATCCCTTCAACTCCAGTCGTACGGAATGACGTCGACCCAGTATTGAGGAAGGATCGTGGAAATGGAGCAGTGAGGACGGACTCGGCGCAGGAAGACGAAAAGATGGATGTGGATTATTTTTCAACAGACGGGGGGGAAGACCGATCGGAAGAAGAGAAGACGAGGAATACGACACCTACCCCGCATTCTTCGCCTCAGGTGAGTTGGTAGGGGTTGTGGATAAGGGAAACACTGACTGACATAGAAATAGATCGCTTTTAGGCCTATGAAAGATACCTCCCCTGCATCTTTACCACATGTCTCCTCGAAGATCCTTCCTTCTCAGAACTCTCATTCATCAACCTCTCAAACCTCTGCTAAACCTCACCGTCATCAGAGTCCTTCCTCTCGAATATTTCTTCCGCCAACTCCTGACACACGAAACCCCGCTCAAGCAGAACACCCTGAGACAACAGAGGTCGAAACTCTCAAACATGCGCTTCAATTGGACACTGACACTTCCGTTCAGAATGGAATACCACCACATGACCAAGGCCAGCTTACTCCTACATCACCCGATGACCTAGATCTACCCAGAGCAGACCCGGCAACCTTCCTCCCCTCACCCAGTCCTAGAGGACGAGCTACCATAGCTCGTGTACCGACACATGCCCAGCCCACGTTGACACAACCGAGAGGAAGGTCAGTCTCTAGTAGTCAACCTGATGGTCGGTCCGTATCAAGCAGTAGCAGGGCCAGCTGGGCTAGCGGTATCAGTGCTGCTAGTGGAGCGAGTTGGACAAGTGTGGGTAGTGGAGCAAGCGGAGGATCACAATCTGGATTACCCAGATCGTCTGTTTACCTTCCTGATGGGGAAACGAGTGCTTCTGATGACATGCTCGAATCAGGTAAAATCAGTAACGAACAAACTTGTGATGGAGTTGGATCAGGTGAATCGGGTGACGAAACTCCTCGACCGATCGGATCATTCACGAGTAAAGCGGGAGTGATCGTCGGACAATCTCAAGCTCAAGTGGAAGAAGAAACGATATATGGTCGTGCTGCCACCATGGCCAATACTGCTAAAGATCTCTTGGGAGCTTTGTGGTATGGAGGTGAAGATGGGAGGGGTAGGCGGAGTAGTCGGTAGGCACTGCTCCCGATTTGTCACTACTAGGGGGGGACATTGCCTAGAACGTCAATCCGACCTCATAATGAACCTCGTGGTGGTGGTTGATTCAGTCCAGAAGACTACTTGTAGCACAGCGCTGGGGGGATCTGGTCGAATGGGAGAAAGATACTCGGATGGGTCGTCCATGGCCAGCCTCAGTGCTGGAACGTCGATAAGATGTACGGAGTTGATCGGAATGAGGGGTGTTGTGGAAAGTGACGGAAGGTACCTGGGTGGTGAAGGATGAAGATGGTGACGTTGTTTGTTTAATGATGCAGAGTGGGTTACTATTATGGGTTTATGATTCAAAATAACACGTATTGGATCGATTGGTATGGGTGTGGGTGTAGGTGATATGATTTGAAACAAAGGGTGAATGGAATTGTAGGCATCTAGGTTAAAGCATGAAAAAAAAGGCATGATTTGTGGGAATATGCATATCGTGTCAATGTCTTTGTGTTCATCCCCTCCGCCATGTGTGGGTTAGCCATTATTCATGAACCGAAGTTTAGAGTCCACGGTCCATGGTCCATGGTCCACATTCTACCTAGTACCACAATACCACAATACCACAATACCACAGTCTAGAGATCAGAAAGCCAAGAAGGAGACGATTGGAGGGACGTGTTCGGGTCACGATACCTTAGGCCTACAAGTTTGAATTGGATGACGTTTTGTTCTTATCTTCATGGAAGCATTATGATCCAGGTTTAGGGTCGTGGGAATGATTGCAGCTGAGTAGGAAGTAGACTACTATGTACAGTCGTCCGGATTGATAGGAGAGTTGAAAAGAAGGGTGTTTAGAGGGATGATGTCATAGAACATTCCGCCACTCTGAGTTAGTTCTCTTCTCTTTCTTCTCTTTCTTCTCTTTCTTCACTACTAAACTTCATCTCATCTTTCATCTTCACCTCTCCCATATCAACTTGAACAGCGTACTTGAATTGATCCAACTTGATCTCAATCTCTACCTAAGATCGAATCCAACATCTCTCCATCACCCTATAGTTTGAGTCACTCTCGATAAATCCTCAACGACCAATTACCGGGTATCCAAGAGAAGACGTTAAACCCCACAAAAACAAACGATTTCTTTTTCCTTTTCTCTTCGTTCACTCTACCCAGTGATCATACCCTCAACTTGTCCTTGTTATCTCTTCTTCATTCAGGTCAATCCATCCTCCAATTATTTAGGTCAATCCATCCCTCAATCATTTAGGTCAATCCACTTGTCGATAAATATGTCAGGAATCAAGACTTATGCATCTTTAGCGGATTTAACAAAAGGTCGTTCTATACCTCCCCCACCACCACCACCACCACCTTCTTCCTCTTCCTCTTCTTCATATATCACCGAAAATTCACATAAACAAAAATATCAAGATCCATCTCATCCCATGGATCCTAGGACCGAAATGGAATTCAAGAATTATGGTCATTCAAATATCAGAGGAAATACAACCCAACAAATGGATCATAAAAGGTTTAAAGAAGATAAGAAAATAGAAGGATTGGACAGTAGACTTGAAGGAAAAAAAGAAAGGAAATTACCTCCTTTTCCACAACAAGGTATGTTATCGGATATCCCTCCCATACCACCTAAACGACCTGGTGAGTTGACTTTGTTTCTTTTTTCCAATGAATAACATGAATGACACGATTATGATTCTCTCGTTGACACATAAAGGAAATAAAGAAGAAACGTATATATCAAAAGCAACTTCTTACGTGCCTGTAGCGGCTAACGGTGCGATACATTCAGCTGGTGCTGGATTAACTTCAGCTGGTAATTATATGAGAGAAGGAGCTGGAAGTGTTTTCACTCATCAAAGAGCTGATCAAGTTAGTTTTTTTCTTTCTCTTTCTTTCTTTCTTTCTTTTTCTTTCTTTCTTTCTTTCTTTCTTTCTTTCTTTCTTGATGTCTTTCTTTCTTTCTGTCTTTCTTTCTTTCTGTCTTTCCCCCCTTTTCTCAATCATGTTATCCTTCCACGAAGAGAATACATCCTCATAAAAAAACGTTTTTTCATAAATACGTGTTTAAATAGAATCAGGGAGAAAGATCATGTTTCAGTAAGAGGAATTTACCCAGATCGGGAGTGATGACAGGAAGTAACGGGATGGTTTCCCACTCCGACTTGTTTCATCATTCCAAATAAATTACTCATGTTCATCTGTCCGTCGCAGTAATCGGGAAAAGGGTGAAAGCTGAATATGTAGGTTAAAACTGGAGTGGCTAAAGTTGGTGTAGGAGCTGTTAAACTTGCTGGTAAAGGGGTATGGGAATTAGGAAAGTTGGTTTCTAAAGGATTTTGAATCTCTTCTTTAGTTCCCTCCCTTTCCGACCTCTATCTTTCCTGCACCTCATCAATTCTGTACATTCCCCGTGATTCCACATATATACATCGGCGTAAGATCGTAACATCTCTGTCAATCCTCCGTATCTATCTTATCATGAATGGTCAATCTATCAATTCAAAAGGTCAATCTATCGACAACTCTGTGTAAACACAAGTTATGTGTTACTTCATGTCCGAGATGAGTTGTACGAGTAGTGGATAATTGTACCGTCGAGTAGAGTTGTACCAATGATCAAATGTACGATGTGTCAATCTGGCAGCAATGAAATGTTACATGGTACAAAAGCGTATTCGAAATCCGAGCTGTCCAGCACAGATAGATGAGATTCGTTCAACATCATATGACTAACATCACAAGATCGTACTTTGTACACACTTACAAACTCACAGAAGATCAAATCCAAAAATCCAAAACAAATCGCCAAAAAGCACAAGATGAAACAAACACAACATCTACAACCAACACACCACTTTGAAATCTACACTCTCTCCCTTTCTCTAACTTCCGCAGCAGAAACTAAAGCTTCGATACCTAACGATCCCCAATCTCTTTGTTTTTCCCTTCTCACTTCTTCCTTCGCATCACGTATCGCCGATTCTCTCATTGATCCTCTTCTTTCTCTCATCTCCCTCTCCATTTCTATCTCTCTTCTTTCCCTATCCCCTGCTGATTCTCTCCTCATTCCCATTCCCAGACTTAAACCCGATGTCATCCTATCAGAAAGACCATGAGGATATTTCAAATCCGCCGAGAGGGGCGGTAAGACAATCCCGTTTTCATCATCCCTCTTCCAAGGTGATACAGAAGTATCTCTAATCTCACTTAATCGTCTATCCCATTCTATCGTCTCTTTCCTTCCCTTTGAAGTTGACTCGTGATCTTCTCTACTATTCGACCTCATTCTCTCTTCCCGTCGGAACTCAGTTCTCATATCGACTTCGTACCTCGTTTCTGATCCACGTCTGACTGAATTATCCCTCTCCACTCTATCCGAATGTCGTCGAGATTTCTCTGGACTAGTGACCGACGTACGTCTCATGTCCATCCTTGACTCCGAATCGATTTTGGTGGACGGCGAAGGCGATCTTATGGCATTAATGAGACCACCTCTTCGGACACCTGACAATGGTGATAATCCCGGAGGGCCCACTTCAATCCTAGAAGTTAATGAGCTCGTACTCGATATCACGCTTTCCGGCACCAACGGCGAAGTAGCATTGTACAACCTCAATCCTAAAGCTGGAGCATTCACTTCTGTCCTCGAAGGGGTTCTGACGGATTCTTTCTCGTGAGGTATAGAAGGAGTTCTGATCGGATCAAATCCTATCGAAGGCGTCTTAGTGGGTTCGTAAGTTATATTGGGTGTTCGAGAGGATTCAAATGCCATTCCAGGGGTTTTAGTTGGGTCGTATGACATGACGGGTGTTCTTGAAGGATCATAAGAAAGAATGGGAGTACGTATCGGGTCGAATCCCATCGTAGGGGTCATTGGATCGAACGCTCTCGAAGGTGTTCGAGCAGGTAATGGAGGGAGGATAGGTGCAGAAAGGTTAAGCATGTTTCCGGGTGCACGGGCTCTGATGGGAAGAGGCGCTTGTGGATGAGGATGAGGATGAGGCAAAGTGAGGATAGGTGGGGGTCGTTGTCTCTGTGAACGCGTTGGAGGGAGTTCGGGATAGAACCCATTTTGGACAGCGGTCGTGCGATCGAACCCCCAATTTTCAGCGACTTCAGTCCACCAGATATTGAGATGTTGGTCGACTTTGGCGTGTGCAGATGAGAGGGAGGGATTTGTGAGATGGATATGGTCTTGCCAATTGGAGAGGACGAGTAGGGGGAAGAGCACTGGGATCAGATGGTGCACATGTGGTCATCCATGTCCACAGCAGATATCCCCGTATTGAACAGATCTAGCCCAAGATAGTTGCCAGGGGCAAACGGTGCTGTAAAGCGATATAATTGACACGATAGTTGCTGGAGTGAATGGGAACTGATCAGGGATGACATGGAAGCAGTGAAAAGATGAGGAAGGGATCTGAAGAGCAGAAGAGGACAACGAGAGCAACAAGAAGGCAAATAGGAAAAAGTACTCACTCGCACAACTCTCCCTGCCCCTTTCACCAGCCCTGTCCATCAAGATGGCGATATTCTGAACAGCCTGCCCTTGTCTCACAGCCATCCACTCGTTCCCCATCTGTTGAGCCACCACGACTTGCAAATAGAACATACCGCACTCAGCTAGACAGTGCATGAAAGTGAACCACCATCCGTTGAGCGACACTTCTGGGACTGACGAACGAGATGCTATCTCAGCAGCGGCAATGTTGGTCTCATCGAATGAGAGATGGGAAGGGAGGGAGTTTGCCCATGCCTGCGCGCGGGTCAGCTACACCGTCTCATGACCGAAGAAAACGTTGAAGTATGATAACATGACCGTGGGGGAGGGCGTAGGAGAGAAGAGAGTCAGCGACTGATCAGTGGAGCCACGAGAAAGGGAGATGGAAGAGACATTGAATTGTGACTCACCTTCAGAGCTTGCTCCTGTCGCAACGCATGCGTTCTGATCTCCAACGTCGGCGATACGGTGGCATTGGTCACACTCATAATGTCACACCAGATTGACAGCTGTTTATCAGCCCTTGCTTCATTTCAAAGGACAGATGGCCTACCACTCTGATTGCATGTCCAAACTCCCCCACTTGACCTTCTTCCCCTAACCAATTCCCACTTCCAACTATTAAGCCATCTCTTCTCCCTGCTTCTCTCCCTCCAGCCGCTCCACCGCCGTACCTGCCCCAATGTACATCCGATCCAGGTAAAGGTACGTTGTACATGTCTTGTTCCCTCAAACGTCTTTCTCTACTCACAGCAGCAGCGAACAAATCATGGAAAACCAACAGCCAGAAGGTTCGATGACGCATCTCCATCAATGTCATATATTCCACCGTACTGAGTCCGAGTTGTGTCGCTGGGGGAGGTAGAGTGGCTGCATGAGTGGGACGAAAGATATCGATAGCTACGTCGAGGTAATAGAGACCTAATTGGGGTTGACGGATACAAGAGTAATAAACCGATAAGAGGTACAGAGCTTGGACGAGTTCTGTTTCTTCGTACGTCCCCATATCTGAACGTCTTTCTTCTTCATTCCATGCTTTACGATGGTCGATAATGGCAGTGGCACCCGCATGCGCACGCTCGGCGAACGCTTCGCCCCGTATCCACCGGGGGGCCTTGGGTGGAAGGGAAGCAAGAAGCACTGGGTTGTCGGAAAGACGGGCGGAAAGAGCGTAAATGGAGTCGAGAAGGAGAGGAGATACTTGACCGAGGTAAAGACGGTGTTGGAACGTGGGAGTGTGTATCATGGCGCAGTGAGGCTGGAGTCGACGGAGGAAAACTAAAGTGTTAGCAGTCACAAATGTTGCATCGATGTATACTGTGTATAGTCCGGTGACATCTCGTGGGAGTGAAGCTGGAAAGGGATATGAACATGTGGGAGAGTGAGAAGTGATGGGTCTTCAAACACAAGTGAGATTAGGATGTGATAAAGAGAGAAGACACACTGTCGATGAGCTCAGCAGAGATGGCAGGATCACGTTCGACAATCTCTACCGGGCTCAATACTCTCCGCTCTACACTCTGCCGTTTCTCGTCCATCTGTGTCGACCCACTAGACCCTCTAGCCCAGTCCGCATCTCCCTCTCTCCTCGTTCCTCCGTTTGGGCGTCCATCATCTCTGCTCGCTCGACGATCTGCCGCATCGCGAGTTCTGGGAGGAGGTATCTCCTGACCTTGTGCGTTCAGGTAGAGACATGGGCGGGAAGAAAATTCGCAGTTAGAGCAAGGGGCGAACCCATCGCATCTTCGTTTGTTTTTCTATTTCATCAGTCAACTACCCTTACTCGTCCCACATAAACTGGGTCGATGTCAAAAGTATCCTGACGGGGATGATTGAATGGTCCGTGCCACTCGTAGTGTATGAACAGATTTCACTCACATGACAGGCACTACAGGCTTTTGCCAATCTCTTCCTCTTCCTTCCTTTCGTAGTCAATTCTTCCCTGTCCAGCTCCCTTCTATTATCATCTTCCGGCGAGTCCCCCTGTTCGGATCGGTTTGGATGTGGTACCGACCGACTGGGACCTGCTCCAGAGACGGGTGTGGCGGAAAAGGCAGCACGCATGGGGATTGATTTGGGTGGCGGTGGAATGTGGAATGATCCCGCCCTATGCAACGATTTATCCTGTGTGAATTGATTGACGCCTGGTGTCGTGGGTGAGATGATACGGGGAGGTAGTTTGGCTGGATGAGTAGTACGAGTTTGTTGAGTTGGTCGGATGGGTGAAGGTAAAGGATGAAAGATGGAAGGGAGAGTTTCGGTAACGGGTGGTGGTAGACGTGGTAAGGTGATTGGATCGTGTGTCATATTAAGGATTTGTGTCGGTCCTCGTTGCTGATCTCAAAGTTGGAGGGGATCGATCGGCAGGAATGAATGATGTTGCTTCTGCCGATATCGGGATGAGGTCGGTTAGATACGATTCGATGTGGAGTAGTGGTGACAATAATGTAATGACTTGGATGGTAATTATTTATCTCACAGAGGGGATGATACAAAGAGAAGAGGTGAGAGAGGTCGCCACTTGACCACTCCGCCCTGGTCGGAGAAGAGGCGTAAGAAGTAAGAGATGTTGACGAGGAGAAGCACTGGGCAGTGAGGAGTTGTAAAGAAAGAGAAGGGCGATGACGGTGGTGAAAAGTGACGCACGACCGGCGGGGCGGTCAGTCGGTCACAAAGGGGATCGGCCTATGTATTTTCAACGATGTCACAGATGACTCCTCGAGCGGGACATGAATGATTGCCTCTCTTCAAAACAAAAACCGGCCGGGTCTTGTCAAGTGTTATATCGGCGTTGTTGCCGTGTAACGACCCAACTAACAAAAGGATCACAAGAGAAAGAGAGAGAGAGATGTCGATGGCCCCCGTTCAAGTTAGCTGTCGTTTTTGCTTTCCGGCTCGTGTTCACCGATGGTGGAGAACCACGGTCCAAGCGGCCCAGGGGGGGAGCAGAACCAAATTAGACGATCGTCCCGGTGCTAAAGCAGCCGGCGGGCGGCACTCTGCGGGGCGGGGTAGGCAAGAGGGGAACGCTTTGATCGCTAATGGACTGATCGTTGATCGCTGATCGCTCCTGTTCGACGTCTGATGGATAGCCCAATTTGTGGCGTCTCAATAGTCGGTCTCTCGGGTAACACACTAGGCAGCGAGTACCACTCTAGCTCCGTGGTGTTGGGGGGGAGGAACGTTGGGGGAGAGATCCGCGGAATATGTTAGATGGCGAATGGATTGATCTGCACTTTTTGCACTTTTTGTGAAATTACGATTACACCACTTGGCGCCCGAGCCAGTCGGCTTTGATGGTGGGGGTCAATGATCGATGATCCGAGGAAGACGAGGGCGTTGTTACTGTAGTGAGGGGACAGGCTCCGACTGTGTTCAAACGCCTTAACTCGTCGGTCTTCGTCTGAAGGCGATGTCTTCTCTTCTTTACTTGTTCTCCTTCTGCTATTCTGTCAATCCCTCATTCACCATGCGAGACAAATTAGACGCCCGTCAAGCGGAGATGAGTTGGAAGGACGGGCGGATCATGTAAAGGACCTCACGCCCCCTTGGTTAAGAAGATTGCGAAGGGGTGCACGGACCGGAACATGTTCGGTTGGACGATGAGGGCGGCAAGGGAGAGGATGGAAAGGGGGGAGGGGATGATGATGCTCACTTGTTGAAACTTGTTCTTCAATCCTTTCTTCCTTCTTCCATATATTCCATATGTGACTCGACCCCTTGTGGCCTTCTAATGGTGTCTTTTAGATATGACGTGTGCACTGCACTGTTCAGTGAATCAATGAACGACGTTATTGAAAATCATAGAAGAGTCTCACCTTTTACTTAACCTCGAACCGACTGCTCTGTATACATACGCCGAGTGTCGCTTTCGATTGTGTCGTCTCGCAATTTGGTCAAGATTCTCTGGTCTCAATCAAATGTCCAACAGTACCAGATTCGACGTCGTGAACAAGACAAGGAATGTTGGTCAGTCCAAATAAGCAGAGCCCCAGACTCGGACCCGGCAGGAAGACACGACCACAAGTTTCGGTTCATCTATCGATCGTCCCTTCCACCTGCATCCTTCTCTCCTTCTCTCCGTCTCCTCTCCTCTTCTTCGAGCCCCCTCTTCCCTAGCTGCTGTGATCTCCAAGCTTGTGCTCTTCTGCCGCATTGAACATCCCAGCTGGCGAACCGGCATTGCCCCGAACAACCACCCCAAAATCCGGAGAAGGTGGGGCGCCGGCGGTGTCCCGCCGGTCAAGAAACCCTGTGGCGTCGAGTTTCCTTTATTCGTGCTCCGTGCTTACTTAACAAAGAGAATGGCCGCTGAAGGAAGCGAAATGTGTTTGGTACATCCTTCCTCCTGAAGCCACTTATGGAGAAAGTCAAGAAACCAAGGGAAGCCAGACTTCAAGGGAAACGAGAAGGACAATATTTACCCGCCGGTCCGGAACTTTGTTTCTCCGCGTTGACGCCATGACGTGAATGTCGGACATGACCGAGCAAGCGTCTCTGTCTCCTCCACCTGATGATGCTCATGCAGAAGGAAAGAGGGAAACGACGAAAGCCGCCGGCGCCGGTACCGGTCTTTCGCCACGCGGCATCTTCCATTAGGGTATTGGTAAAGGGAGGATGAGAAAGTGGTGGTGGTAGTGACGTCGAACATGGTGTTTTTGCGGCTGTGGATGGTGCTAAGACTTTGGGTGATGAATGCCGCCGGCAGGTGGTTACAGCAACCACAATGTACTTCAGTGAACGAAAGCTGACAACAGTAACGAGGACGTGAAATGGTCATTCGTCGGATACTCCTCGCGCTCGTCATTTGCCAAGCTTACGGGGTATAATTGTTCACACGACCACACATTGGCAAGATACAATATGAATGAAAGCCGAGGTACACCATCACTTGCATACCCATCGACCAACATATTATCTGAGACAGAAACATGTACGTTCCTCCGCTGATGTCTCCTCGACGAGAGAAAGGAGAGGACAAAACCAGAGGAGAAGCTATGGTATTGGCCCCGTTCAGTGCCGCCATGTCCGGAAACGAGGACAAGGGGATATGAGAGGGGCCGAGGTCGGTTTTCGACAGTTGGGGAGGGGATGATCGGGTGGGGTCGATTGTGTGTGGTAGAGGTGGTATCTGGTGTCGTTCGTTGACCGAAGGCGTTGACCGAAGGCGTTGACCAAGGTCGTTCGTATGTTGGTATGTGAGAGTAGATAGCAGAAGGTTTCCTGATGTATCTACTCTGATTTAAGCTATCACTATACGGCGAAGTTTATCGTTTGTACGTCACGTCAACAAAGGGTGTCAACAAATACCATCGAACCTGATGTATGTACCCATTAGTCCAGCTGTTAACTAGTAATCAGTGAGTATACCAAATCAAAGACGATGAGACCCTTAGTAAATGAGCAATACACGAATATTGCCGATCACAGAGAACGCCGAACATCCAATCCATATCTCATCATTATCCTGGGTCGGACCCTCCAGGTACAAGATGGGAAGGGATTAGTGAGACTTAAAAGTCGTCGATTGTGTTGACTTTGAGACTGATGACGATTGGAACGAGTATAAGGCTGAGAAGTATGAAGTAATATGTTGCGAAGAGAGATGTGTGTTCGCTCTTCATTACACCCTGATCTCGAAGGGAGGATCAAAGTTCTGAAATCGAAGCTGTTCATATAGGCCTATTCAGGAATCCTGCAACGCGGGTAGCGAGCGAAGCGGAGCAGATGAGGCCGGGAAGTCACAAGTAAGGCTAAACGATCTTTGTTACGTCAGAGGGGTCGAATGTATGTTCTGAATATGTAATACAGGTCATTAGATCTCCAGGATGTGTGAGGGTGTCGCAGAGTCGAAGCAAGTCGTTGAGTTGGTACCAAAATTTGGTTCCAGCTGTTAGGGTCGTAGTCATTTTAGAGGATTGATAAAGTACTGTCCGGAGTGTCTTCATCATCTATGGTGAAGAGTTTATCTCGGACGTCTCTCAAGTTGTCATGAGAAGATGGAGAGTTGGTAGTTGCAGAAAGATAGTTTCGACTGAGACGTTGAGCTTATCAAAGAAGAAATCAAGAATACTCCACGTCATTTCCCATTCCCACACACCCCTTCAAACCCATTCATCGCTTTGTCCCCCTCTCTCCTTCTTCTACACTATTCTGCTTCTCTCTTTCTCTCTCGACTACAATTGACTCAATATGGCCACCAAGGTAGCACAGAAGAGGGTGAGTTTTTAGATTTCATCTCGTTCGAATAAAACTGATGGATCAGCTTCAGAAGGTATGTCTTTTCCTTCACTTGCCCTATCCCTCGTGATGAATCCTCTCGTCTTCCCGACTTCGTGGGAATATCCCCGATTAGGTGGCTATCGATAAAGATTCGTATGGACAATATCCAGCAAAGCCGCCTTTTACAGGCGAGAAGTAATTATACGATGAGATGAAGAGATGAAAGAGATGGGATATGGGACGAAACGAAGGAACTCATTTTGATAACTCTAGGAATACCTTAATATGCAAAGATCACCTCCTCCTTTTATCTGGGCTTGTCCAGAAGAGAAGAACATTCTCGATTGTGAGTTTTTACTCTTTGTCCAGAGTCAAAGGCTGATGAGAAGGGCATTTTATTATTGTTAGTTCGATTCATTCTTTCCGTACTGAATTATTCGTAGTGTCCTGAGATGCGCTTTGGGACGTTTTCCGATATCCATGAAAAAAGTCATTGAGAGATGTACAAGAGAAAGTACTCTATGGCGGATGGAGATAAGGATGGAAGAGACTGATGAAATAGCGAGGACCTCCCGATTCACCTTACGACGGAGGAGAATATCATGGGTTGATTTGGTTCCCTAGTGATTATCGTGAGTTTATTTCTATTTTTCATTTGCTCCATCTCATCTCACCTTTCTACTGCTAGACACATTCTGTCGCATGATCTCTGTACAGACATATTCTTTCGCCCCGCTATGAGTGATCTTTCGATAAGCTTGGAAAGGACATCACTGATCATAGCTTTCAAACCACCTGATGTCAAGTTGTTCACCCCTTCTGGCCGGTTTGAAACTGGTGTGAAGATCTGTATGAGTATGACTTCCTAGTGAGTATCATCATCTCCTTCCCCTCCCTTATTCACCCTCTCACTCGTTTTCCTGTCCTGCACAAACGGATACTTCTGATACGACACAGCAACATAGCCTTTTGCAAGATCCTTGTGACATTTCGCTGACATGCAGTCATCCCAGCACGTAAGCTAGTCGCGGTGAGTTAAAGCAACAGCTAAACAGGGTAGATGGAACGCAGCTTGGAGTGTGGCTACTATCCTCACTGGACTTTTGTCGTTTATGTTGTCGGATGAGTGCGTCTTGAGTTTGTCTTCCTCTGATTCATTTTACAGTACCCCCTCTCCCTGTCTTCTGCCAATATCATGACTATGCTCAGACCTGTCAACCAGATCCTACTTCTTGTGCCTTCAACACTTGGCAACAACACATACTTCCATTCCTTATGACGCTCGTCTCTTTGACAATAGTCAGATCGTCTCCACCCATCGAAATTACTATATGATCAAAATCCCCTGACTTGCAGAATCACAGCTGGAGCTGTCAAAACTACCGTCGAAGAGAAACGTGCACTAGCAAAATCGAGTCACGCATTCAACCTTTCCAATAAGAAATTCCGCGTACGTTTCCTCTTTCCTCATTGAACTCTTACTGACAATCAGGACATATTCCCTCAAGTCAGCTTTCCCCTTCGGCGTCCTCCAAGTTAAGCTGACATGACAGTATTCCACACCGACAATGACCGATTTACCTGATATGGGACGCTCAAATCCTTCTGTGAGTCTTTCCTCGAATATCTTCGAAAATCGTACTGACTTGACCGGCCTAAGAAACCAAGTTTGGAGTTGGGATCATTCACGAGTTCTTCCGTCATTCTTACTCCCACACTCACTCCAACACCCACACCCACACCCACACCTGGACCACTAGAGATACCTCATCAAGAAATAGGAGAAAGAATAGAAAACGTCGCTGTAGTAGAAGGAAGAGTAGGAGTAGATGAAAATGTTCAAGTGAGAAATAGACATGGTTGGTTTTCATGGAGATGGATTGTGGCTGTAGCTATGTTAGCTTTACTTGGACGATTATCCTCTTTAGGTCGATGACATCGATCGGTGGCCCGGTGGTTACTTTATCACCTGGCTCGTACTCGATCATCTAAGTGCTGGGTATGATTGGATGAAAATGAGGAATAGGACGTGTCAATTTGAGATGGTAGATGTTGTAAAATGCATACGGAGAGCATGGTCATTTCTAGGTGTTTTCCAATTTGTGCTGCATGTTATTGACTGTGATCTCTCCATGTAAATAAGAAGAGATGTCATGATTTAGACCCTTCGACCAATATCAACACCATATCTTCCTCTTTCCCTCTCTATCTCATCTTTTGATCTCATTCCTTGACCTTTATCACCTCTGGAACCTTTCCCAACTACTCCATCTCCGAGGTTTATAGGATTAGAACCACCATGTAAAAGTTGAATAGTAGCTTTAACTACGTGCATAGGGTTTCTTGAACCTTCTATCGTAGCGGAAGCGTCTGATATACCGCATGCAGTTAAGATTGGGTGGATGGTACGTGGGACCATTAGACCGAATCCTTATTTATCAGTTCTCTTCCTTCTCTTGTATTTTCTTCCCTCTCTCTTCCCTCTTTTCGTCTCTTCCCTTCCCTCTTTTCGTCGCTTCCCTTTTCGATTCTCCCTCTCATCATCACCTAAGCCGAAAATAGAGAGATAATCAGTGCTTTCAGGAATCTTATTTCAATGGTCATACTCTCTCCAAGCGTGGGTGAGATGACATGATCCATGATCCATGAACCTGATAACATTCAGATGTGGTGATTGCCCAGATGAAAGAGGTTGTGTGGTCTTTAACATGCCTGGGACGTAGCAACAGTCCCATTGATCCTTTTGATCTTAGGTAGATACGGCGAGGGTCTGTGATAGAGGACAGACTGCAGGGATGAGAGAGAGAGAAAAAAGGGTAGATATGAAAGCGATGGAAACATACCAGCAGGCCGAGCACGGAATTTCACAATTGTAGCTCCAAATTTCGAAGTCAACTCTCGTCCTGAGCCCCAAAAAGTACGGTTCTCGTATCGGCTCACGCGATCCATTCGGAGGGTTGCTGAGAGTCAGCGAATGCGTAACTTGAAGTGTCCTGATGTAGTCACTTATCACGTGTTGGTCCAAGTGACATGTATGTCTGGACAAGGGTTTGGAAGAGAGCTCGACGAGATTGAAGTTTTGAGGAGTGAAGCAAGGGAGGACAGTGATTCGTAATCCAGCTGGAATTGTCTCTTTGAATTCAGATAGGAAGATGGAATAAAAAAGCACAAGTATGCAGGGGAAAAGGTGAGGAATAAGGCTATTAGAAAAAGGTAAAAAACGTTTGGCGTTGAAAAAGGGAAATATCACTCACCCTCATACATAGCTTCTTCCGTAGCATTCTGATTCCTCTCTCCTCTACCTTGACCGAAACCTACCAAACCACGTTTAGGACAACCAACTATAGCCAGAGCGTATTGACCAGGTCTGTAATGAGTTAACAATTCGCTCAAAAACCAAGCAGGCGTTCTCTCCACTTTGAGGAAAGAATTCCTATAACTTCTGACAAGTCCATTACACGTGGTCAAAGCATTGTTAAATTAAATCAATTCGTTGATCATGTAATGATGAAGACAAGTCGTACAGTATATGATATGAAAAGTGAAAAAGTAATTGAAATTTGCTCAAACTCACTGTCTACCTTTTTTATTCATATGTTTCACTGCCTTGCCAACAATTCGAGTCCTTTTCAATTCCCCTAACTCTTTTAAACTTAATCCAGTAATAGCACTCAAAACACCTTGTCTTTCAGCCGAATCTTGCGTATCAATCGTTCTGGGTTTCGTATCGGGTTCACGGAATAATGGTGGGTCATTGTATATTTTATGTATGGGAGAATCGGGGAAATGGGATTGGAAATCTTCTCGACGAGGTATGGGACGATAAGGGAGTAGAGTATGGTCAGGGGGAAGTTGAGAGATACGTGGGATTGAAGAGGATGGACGAGTTTGAGGGAAATGGGTTGAGAGTGTTGGAAGTGATGGGATGGGATTGTGGGGTGTAGGAATGGATGGGAAGGAGAATTTTCCCCGGAGTGAAGTGGGACGAAAGAGGGACGACATTGTTAATGATAGGACTCGATCTTCAGATGTCGTTCGAAAGACGGTATGAGAATTTCAATATACTCCGTCGGCCCGTGATAAAAGTTCAGAGGTTGGTCCTGTAGTCTGGTTTAAGCAAATGATAATCCAAAGAAAATTGTGGGAATAGAGGGAAGTAGGAAAGAAGACGAAACTTGAAATGTGGCACAAGGAATGAATGTGGCACTTTTCTTCTCTCTTCTCTTGCTACCGTCCCACGCCACACACAAATCAGTAGTCAAGTTATACGAAACCATGTAGAGACAACCATGCTTCGTGACATTCACTAACATGCTTAATGTACAGTACACAAGCGAGAACATCTATCAATACTCCAGTAAACCATTGGTCCAAAATGATCTCTCCTGAATCCATAACCCATTCACCCACGGTCTACTCGGTCAGATGATCATTCACTCCCTTCGCCCCATTCCCAGGCCACAATGATCCTTTCATTCATCCCCTCTCACCTGGTCCGACCCCTTTTCACCTAATATGGCCCTCTCACTCGTTGAATGACCAAAGTATTAGACTTCATCTCAATTTTCATCAGTCAATATCACTCCTTGTAACATCAGATACCTTAAACTGGCAAAAATTATCAATTCAAAATCCTCAGAGAATCAATAGACAATGAGTACCACAACCTTGGATCTTGACCAAAGAGGTTTGAATAGACTACGACCGACTTACACACAGACTGACGACATATTCGCGACGAGTTGTAATACGACTTTTGACCCTCAACCTTGTCCAATTCACCATCCCTTATCATGTAAGTTTCTTCCTTACGCCATAAGAATCTACAGCATATTTTATCTCTCTCTAACCATATGGTGTACTTGTCCCACAGAAAGAGGGGTTTCCTTCATTGGATCCTCAAGTTCTTGATTGAAGATAATCATATAGTAGAGAACAAAAAGGGTTGAAGAATGGGAGTTGACTAGCAGTATGGATTGTATTACCAGTCATTTTTGTCATTTGTGTTTGTGTACTTGTATGGCACCATATTCAAGAGAAGAAACAACTTGCTCAAGATGAGAACAAGGATAAAACGAATTCTGACGAAACATCAGAAATAGCGTGATCATGATCCAATTGCGATTTTCATGTATGTGGAATGGGCAGTGAACATGTATTTCATAGTGAAAGAATGATGGAGAAGAATCTGATTGTTCAGGTAGAATGTCTTCTGTCCCATTCATTTCGTAGATCCCATAATCTACACACGGCTTCGATCTCTTCTTTTGACCAACTCTCCATCGTGGATATCGAGAGACCAAGACTGATGAATGCCTGATGCACTTTCTCGGGATCCCTTCTGAGATGGGTCTGATCAGAGAGTGATAGTCGGTCCATGATGTCTTCGTTCTCTAGCACTAGAGTTTTGAAAGGTCGAGTGCGATCCGAGACATGTATCGGAGAAGTGATCAACTCGGCCATTCTTCTACTTCGTAGGGTTTCTCGACGACCTTGATTATGGACGGTCTTGGATATGTCTACTCGTATTTCCTTCGCTAGGCGGGAATAAAGGAGTCGAACTCGTGTTGTGCCTTCTAGACCGGTTCTCTTCTTGGTGAAGTCGACGCCAGATTGATGATGATTGGTCGTCCGCTCCGTGTTTGGCGCAACAGACCGGAAGGTGGTTGACATGGGAGGTGATGATGTGTGAGCGAATGTGGAAGAGGTGTCGGATACAGAGGGACAGTGTAAATCAAAAGCCAAGATGACATCCGGTGGGTCGGAACAGGTCAAAGTTAATTGACCTAGTGGATGATATATCTTTACCTATCTATTGGTCAATGCTTTCCAACGAGTTAGGAACTTACACGTGGAGTAGAACGTTTGAACCTTTCCACTAAAGAATAAACAGCTTTCCATTCTTTCTTCTCCCTTTCTGTCCATTTGGTGAAGTCATCCAGGGACAATTTATATCTCTCATCTCCTTTTCCCTTTTCCTCTCCCTCTTGTCTCCGCCGGTGCTCATCAAATCTCTTCGGAGCATCTACGACCTTCTTGTTGATTCTGGATGTCTCCGGTTCTACGTGGTATTGCTTGGAGTAAGCGGTGTGTTGTTTTGAAGATGACGTAGGTCGAGACGGTGAAGGTGATATTTGTGGAGAGGAATAGATCAAAGATCGACCT
Source organism: Tremella mesenterica DSM 1558 (assembly GCF_000271645.1). NCBI lineage: Eukaryota > Fungi > Basidiomycota > Tremellomycetes > Tremellales > Tremellaceae > Tremella > Tremella mesenterica. The sequence goes on along the minus strand of NW_006711236.1, from coordinate 839,198 downwards.
CCAGAAAGTACCGTAATGGTTTTGTGACCAGGAAGAAAGAGTCGAAGTTCGTAGCGTACATAAGGGATATAAATCGTTTCTTTCTTCCCAATATGGAGTGGTATAGGATGAGGAGTAGGAGGAAGGGGGTGGGCCAGTATCGGTTCAAGATGATAGGATGATTCGGAGAACAGTCGTCTTTCTACCGATTGAACTTGCTCGATGTTCGGGATGGTTGGTTTTGTCCAGAGCTTGGGAATGCAGCGGGATGAAACGGTCATTGGAGTTGTGTTGTCGAGTTTTGTGGATGGTATCAAGGGGACGGAGTGGGGTGGGAGAGGAACTAAATCCGGTTCGGGTGAAGTGGGGGGTGTGAGTGGAAACATTGTTTGTTTTGGGTTAGACATCAAATTCACAGTGACGTCGCGGGAAAGGGTGGGTAGAATTCTTTTCGACGTTTGTTTCTGGATATGATGTTCTGACTTGGGATTCGCAGCTTGTGTTCCCTTCTTCATGATTGGTGGACGAGAGGGAACAACATCTAATACCTTCTTACGACCTACCGATGGCTTCGCTTCCTTCCAACAATTGAACTCCGGGTCAGGTGCATTGGACTTCTTTCCCATGGCAGTCCCCTCCATCCGATCCTGGACACCTAAGGATGCCTTACCGATCCTCTGATTCACTTGCGTGTTATCTTCCAGAACGACCCTCCTCCTGGCTCTCCAACCAACTTCCAATTCTCTCAATTTGATCGGGGTCTCTTCTTCCGCCTGTCGTTCAATTTCCAAGGCGAACGAAACTTTCCTTCTTGTCCCTTTCTCACCTTCTTTGCCTCGAGCCTTACTGGTGGTCTCGCCGATGACATTGTTTACTCTTCTAGATGTAAATTCTCTTGTTCTTCTATTCTCGGAACTGTCTACGGTTGAACGGGCTATCGAACTTCGCGGGTCGTCCTCAATACTAGGGATCTTCGTATTACCCATTATATCCTGATATCTCTCCTCGTGGCACTGCGCGTTTTCAATACCCAACCTGAGTCCCAACGGTCTTCTCCTCAACCTAAACTCCTCCATATTCTCTCACCCGACCTCTGGCTCAATGGTGACGAGCAAGTACATACAGTCAAGTATCCTAAGGAGTGAGGGGGATGTCAGTGACACAGTGGACATCCTCCACCAAACTCCTACTTAAGTAAGCACCCCACTTTAACCACCTTCGCAAAGTGCCACATTTAAATTCCCCGGACTGACGAAATTCCCGATCGTGCTTCACCTCTCACCTTGTTGTTCTTTCTGAACTCTTCTTCATACTACGAAAGGTAAGCTCTGACAGAGGTTCGTTTCGAGAACGATGGAGCTGATGATGATAGGCATAAACGTCAAGCCCGCTGTTACAGCTTAAATTGGTTTGCGTGCCATATTTATTCGACAAAGTGAGTGTCTTCCGTATCTCTCACGTTACCCCCTCCTCCCTTTCTCCCCTTCCCAACTTTTGGCAGTCCACGCATCTCATGTGTTGGGAGTTTTCAGTGATCATTCTTGCTTCAGATGTATTTAGGCTTTCATCGTCATTGATCCCCTGTAATGGAAGCGAGACTTGACACTGTGGATCATCGGAGTCATCGCTCATTACAGATGAAATATATCGCCGCTTATCTTCTCCTCCAAACCGGAGGCAACGCCTCTCCTTCCGCTAGCGACATCACTTCTCTCCTCGAGACTGTCGGTATTGAAGTTGATGGTGACCGTTTGGGTAAACTCATCTCTGAGTTGGAAGGCAAGGACATAGCCACTGTGAGTGATCTTGCCTTTCTCTTGCCTGCTCCCAATTTCGACGTGGTCACTCTAATGCTCTTATTTTCACCGTCGGTATGAAGATACTACAATCCTGAGTGGCGCATTCATGCTTCCTTTATGTGCCCTTGGAACATAGGCCCTCAGGAGGGATAGTGCGCATTGGCCAAGAAATATTGAGAGACCTCAGTCGAAGAGAACCCACACTCACCCTCAGCTCATCAACGAAGGTTCGGCCAAACTCGCTTCCGTCCCCTCGGGAGGTGGTGGTGGCGGTGGTGCCGCTGCTCCTGCTGCCGCCGCCGGTGGTGCTGCTCCTGAAGCTGCGAAGGAAGAAGAAAAGAAGGAAGAGGCTAAGGAGGAATCTGACGACGACATGGGCTTTGGTCTGTTCGACTAGAGCGTTGGAGTTATTTGCAATTTATGCATCTACTTGCATCCTCTCATACTTTTCTGCCACGCATGTGTTCCCTGCCCGGACTTTATCCTGGGACGGGTTGAGTAACTAAGCAATATTGCCTGATGTATGTGAACTTTGGCCATATGAGTATAGCACAAGGCCGAAGTGTCAGAACAAGCCAAAACGCTTGCTGAGATCTTTGCCAATGGGGACCTGTGCCGTTACCAAGAGACGAGGATAGAAGGAAATAGCAGAACCATGCATGTGGGACCTGAGAAAAAAATGGGGAAATTTTGACACTATCATGCTCATTATTACCATCCCCCCTTTCCATTGTCAATCACTGACCATCTATGCTGTCAAATGCCAAATATGTGATGCGAACCTTTATTTCGTTTTGGTCTGTGTGTCAGTGTCAGTGTCAAAAAGGTGTCACAAGATACTTCAAGACGTCACAGAATCAAATTCGGAAGGATTGGCCACTAAACAATGCCGAAAATGATGGAAAAGACGATCACGATGATGTGCTGAAATGTCTAGTGAACAATCACACAGATCATGATGATAGTGCAAGGGAATTTCCATCAAACAATCCGGTATACTGGCAACTAACAAAAAAACCGGAACGCTTTTCCAGCCAAATTGGTTCCGCGCCGTTCCGGTTTTCATGTTGAGTGCAAGTATGATATGGATAAAGACGATCACGAGGGAAAGAAGTCAAGGAGATGGGGAAGAGAAAAGAGAATGGACTGACCACTGGACGTCGGAACAGGACTGAAATGATCAGTAATGTTTCATTTTAGATATGGAAGAGAAGAGAAGAGACGTACGGATGTGAGGTTCAGGAGCTGAACGTTAGTGAAATCTCATCATCACATCATTCGTCAATGCAAGCTACACTATGATAACAGTGTCACTGATGACCATGATGGGTGTTGATTGCGAAGAAGAAATTGTAGTGTTGAATACTTATCTTCACATTGATTCTGACAGATGTGATTGGAAAATTTGATATGAACCATTCGAGATTTGAACAAAAGAGAGAGATAGAGGAGAAAGAGGGAAAACACACCATGAACTTCGAAATGTTCCCAACCTAAAGATTGGGTGATACCGATGCCTCGCCATTCATTCTCTTCTAAGATTCTCAAAAGTCCAGAATCATCCTGTGTGAAATACCTCATACGTTATTGATCATTCTTATGTATTTCAAGCCGAGCATGTCTGTCAAGGGTACGTAGAGAGCTAGGAAGGCTTTCTACTTCTTCTTCGATATGGCTCAAATTGTTTCCAAGGGTATACATCGCTCTTCTTCCTTATTGTTTCCTCCATGATCACTTCGAATCAGAGTCGAACGGAGAGAGAGGAAAGATAAAGGATGAAAAGTGAGGAAGATGAGGTAATATCACAGGATCAAAGCGTAGGTATCAAATGATGATAAGGGAAGACAAAGATATGATGTGTAAGGTAGAATAATTAGGGGAAAACTCACGATCGAGGAATCAGTTTTAACATTTGTTTGGGTAAGATGACATGGCGATATTCGAATTTATCATCGGAATCTATTTGTTTAGTCTTGACTCTTGAAAGAAGAAAAGAGGGGATTACATCTATCAGAATATATGATCCTAATTGTTAGCGTTTAATCGTCGGTTGTTTTGTTTGACAATGAAAAAAGGTGGAATGTGTTATGTTTATCACAGCGTGTATGAATGAAATCGCCCGACATAGTCTTCATATGGCGTTAACTGGGGGAGATATCAAAAGAAGATGAGGGTATGAGAGGATGGAAGAATGAGTGGTAAAGATGAGACCCACCGTTCTGCCAATTCCTCCAGAGTTGTAGCTTTGTTGGCGGGTGGCATGTTGCTAAAGTGAAGGGATGGGTCGGAAAGAGATGAGGTCGTTCTTCTCTTTCAACTTGTAAACTCTCCGTCACTGTTGTTCCAGTATAGATGGTGGGTGAGAAGTGCACTTTTGACGTTGTTGAAAGATTCGCTATGTATCGCTGGAGACTTAAGAATTGACAGGATCTTTACTTTTGGAATGGACGTGTGTACGACGAGTGAGACGCGTAGAAGCAGCATACTATGTAAGAATGGGGGGAGTGAATAAGTAAGGGAAGCAAGTCACGTGACCCCCTGAGTGAGTCTTGTTCAGGGTCCAAGATTGTTCGGGCTAGTCGGGCTACCGGAAAGAGGGATTATGCGGTGATTGCTATTTCCTGCTCAGCTGAATGACAAAAGTGGAACAAAGGATTGTTTTGTAAGCAAAGATTGTCTGACCGGAGTTAACTCGATTACATACGCCGAAAATCATGTTCAAAGCTCATCATGACGCCGTCCGTACCGATATACAACAAGTACAAATGTTAAACTCTTCTTCTTCAAGCTCACATCATCTTCATATTCCACTCGGTTCAATAGGAATTTGGTATGTACTCTCTTCCTCCTCTTTCCCTTCCCCTTTCCCTCTTTCCCTTGTTACACTGTACTATGAGACGAACCCATGATATTACAAACCCCTTCCTTTGGGGATCTGACGCCCTTTCATATATATACTGTATAATCAAATGCAACTGAACTTCTCAACGGTCAAGGGCAAATTGACTGACTCAACAGTACATCCGCTGCAGTCCATCCACAATCATCTCAATTAGTTTACCCTCTTGAACCTCACAACACTCTTTATACCACTCAATTAGAAATCTCTATGCCTCCTCGACCACTCGCAACTTCCCCTTTACTCGGCCCATCACAAGATGTTTCTTTTTCACCATGCGGTAGATGGATAATCATATTCCACCCTTCAACAACTTCTTCTTCTTCTTCATTAGGAAAAGAAACACAAGGAGGTACATTAACAATTTATCATAGTCTAATCCTTTCACCAGCTGTACGACCTGGTTCAATAGCTCCACATGCAAGTTTTCATCTACCACATCGACCTTTAGTAGCCGTTCATCTTTATCCAAAACGTTTAAATACACCTATCGGTCGAGCACCACCTTTAGGTCCATCACCTTCAGGAGGATATGACGAAAAGAAAGCTCCAATTCTATTGGTTTTATTACCTACTGGTGTTTATTTGATTTATTATCAACCTCAAGTGGATCCATTAGCAGCTTCTCAAGGTATCGATGTGGCATGGGGAATGCATTTGTTAAAATGTCCTATTCATATGAGGTATTACTCTTTAACAGGGGATAGACAACCTCCGGAAATGGGTTGGAAAATCAGAAGAGGTTGGATGGAAATGGTAAGAGGTAGTGAAGGTGTTTGGGTGGGTTGGGAAAGGGAAGGAAAAGCTGGAGTGACAAAGATAGATGTTGGTCAAGATGAATTTGGAAGATATTGTAAGTCTTTCATCTTTTTCTTTCTGTCAAATAACAACCCCAAAAACATTTACTTGATTCCTAAATTTCGTATGACACAAAAGTAAATGAACTGATGAGAAGTTTTGAGAAGCACTCCATTACCTCCTTTACCAAGATTAAAACCTCCACCGTTGGAACATTCAGTACCGACCGATAGGGTCAAGACGTATTTACAAGGAATCACCTTTCTCGGTTTATCCAGCGCCGACGATCATTCAGGCGAAGCATCATCTCCATCTAGACCTTTAGAGAGAGTAGGCGCTGCGTTGGTGTTTGCCGATGCTGGTAAGTATATCCTTATCAAAAATCATTCGCTCATTGTTTTAGTCAATTGTTCCATGGAGTACAGAACACGAATCGAAGTGTTGGAATTTAATCAGAGTCTGATAGAATTATCAGAAGGGTTTGAAGATCTCGAACCGAATTCTCAACCTATCACAGCGATAGATTGGGTAAGTCCTCTTATTGGATCAACATCAATATCTCATTCTTCTCTTGACTCGCCATAGCCCGCTTTTGGTCTTCTGCTTGATCCTGCTTGATAAGCAGGTTCATCATGAAGATTCAGAATGCCTGAAGGAAAGATATGACATCTATGACAACGAGCGAGAGCAATAAGAAAGAAGACAAAGCTAAATCTCAGAAAACATCTGCTCAACCAATCAACACAGCTATCCTCCCCCAATCCTATTCTCTCCTCGCTTTACACCCCCTTCCATCCGTAGAATCAGGTACCACTTCCTTAGCCCTCCTCGACACTCCTCACGGTCCTATTTTATCTCATATCGACCTCCTTCCCGACTCGGACGAATCATGGTCACTCCGCGGTGATCCAACTCACGTCGAGGGACCCTTGCCGAACGATGTGGATTTGGTAATCAGTCAAAGTGTCCATCGTGGTTGTCCAGGCATAGTGGGATTGGTATCGAGGGAGAATGGATTGATGTTGCATCCTTCTCCAAGACTCAGACCGGAAGCGGATAAGGCGGAGGAAGTTGCTATGGGTGTTAAATTGGCGATGGAGGAAGGGTATAGTTGTGCGGATTGCGTGAGAGTTGGATTTGCTACGACATCCAAGGCGGAGCATGAGAGTGGGTTTATGTCTCGCTTCTTTCTCACCCCAACTGCTTCCAAACACACGACCTACTTTGAACAAGGAGAAATTGGGCAAACTTTTTAACATTCACCAATCTTCTTCCTCTTCTTCCTTGCTCTTTCTGCCGTTTGCATGATCCACCTGATGGAACATGTGAATCCCATAGACATAACTTGCTGACCAGAAGCGTTCGGTCTAGCCGTATTACGTTCATGTGCCAAAGATCTGGCTAACCCTTTACACCTGCTCTGGATCCAATTGGCCATTTTCAAGTGAGTCTTTCAAGGCGTCGTGACATTCCTTCCATGCGACTCGACCTGTGGGGTATCAATGACCCACTCAAGAGTCCTTACATGCTCTTCACTTTTCACACGGCCACTTAATTGGACATGTTTTCGAGGAGGTTATGTTCGGACTAGTGACTGATAGCAGGGCAATGAACGACGATAGACGGTTTTTAGCTAGAGGAATGATAGATCTAGTCACTTCGGCTTCTCAGATCGATGCGGCCAGAAAACAAGATGGATCTTATGAGCGATGTGAGTTGCCTCATCCATCATCACGTCTACCTCTATTAGTCTTGAACTCGACGAGCTTCGTCGACCGGCTCTCGCTTGATCAGAGAATAAAGATGATTGAATTTGACTAATCTTTAGTATCAATATTCCCCCTCCTAGACGCCGCGTCTCACGTTTCACTCTGTCTTGCATCCCTTCTTCGCGAAATAGTAGAAGCGTCAGGTACTCTCGGATGGACTCAAGATCCTGAAACTCTACTTGAATTTCCTCGTCTTGTGTTTTTACTCCATCCATCATTACGTTCTTCCATTTTAAGTGCTATTGCCGCTCTGCACCGTTTCCTAGCTTGGGTCATAGCGTTGAATCAACCGACCCCATCGCCTGGAGCAGGTAAAGTGTTTGGAGGAGCTTTTGGAGGTGCGACGGAAGTGGAGAGTAGTATGGATGCGACTTATGTTGCTAAGGAGAAAGCGAGGGCTGTTTGTGATGATTCTGGTTTGGATTTGGAATTGTGGGGTAAAGCTTTAGCTAGATTACATGTCTGTGAGTTCTCTCTTCTTCTTCTTTTCGCTTCTCTTTCACTCCATGATGTCCCGAAGTCTCTCTTCTCAACTGACTAAGCCACCTGTCCGGATCCCCTGCCCCATCCATTGTCCGACTTCTATATCACATTACTCCTATTTTCCACCTTGATAATACTCATCTGTCATATTGGTGCTACTTTATCGCCACAATGATGGTAATAAGGACGGTACTTGACTTCCTGATAGAGTATCATTGAGAAGTGAAGATGATGACTGACTTCAAAAAAGCAAAACTGGAAATTCCAAAATCATCCCTTTTAACCTCTCTCATTTCTCTCTCACCCAATCCAATCCTATCTCACCTTCCTACAGTCCTACACAACCTTCCTACCCCTTCATCCCTCCTTCTAGCCCCTTCACCCAATTGGAACTCCACCGACGGAGTCATCTTTTCACCTCTTCCTTCTAACCATCGTACCCCATCTTATCCAATATCATCATATATCCGTTCATCAGCCATTCAATCACATACACCTTCATTACCTTTCCGACATCCTGCTTATGAACCATTTTCACATTCTGATCCACTAAAACCATCCAATATACCATATACTTTCAATTCCAATGGATTCGATCTTGCTCCTTTACCTCGTATAACAGAACCGATGGATATTGATTTATCTATAGGTTTCGTTCCTTCTTCCAAAGAATTCAAACAAACTTCCGGAAATATCATGATGACTTCAAGCGATAACACCAATCCAAGTTTCATGACCAGTACAAGTGGCACTATGGCTTCAAACGATATGACAAATTCGGGAATGAGGTCGAATATGACTTTGATAAATAACGGAAATGATAAAGAACAAATTATGAAATGTGTAAGATGTGAAATTAAAACGGCAGCTTTGGGAAAGTTGTTATTTTCCGATGGGAGTAGTTGGGGGAAATGGAGAAGAGATAGAGAAAGAGGATGTGTTTGTGGTGCAGCTTGGACAAGAGCGTGAGGGAGCAATCCTTCTTGTATCAGTAAGTACTGTACATTCATGTTGAGAGACCGACTTTGGTGTTTCGTTTTATCCTTCATACGAGTGAGAGAGTTTGGTGTTTCCCTTTACTTCTTCATATGAGTGACCACTTTTGGTGTTACGTTCTAACCAAGTATGGGTTTAGTGATCAGAATATGTAATGGGTTGGGAGATCCGAAGTGTGGGATTCAAATCGTTTGGATTTCTGTTTTTTTGGGGGGGATAGGGATAAGTGAAGAGTTGGGGGATGGACCAAGAGTAGAAAGAAAGATGAGAGAGAAAATTTGGTTTCTTGGGAAAGAGAGACAAACATAATTACAAAGACTACAAAAATCAACATAAATATCATACGGAATCAATCCGAGCATTTCAACTCTACTTTTGTAGCATCCATAGCATTTGCATCTTTTTGGTATTACCATATCGTATTATTCATAGCATCAAATTGGACCTTTTGCTTCACCCTGCTCACGTATCACGTTCTTCCTTCATGAAAACCCAATTAGACAGGATATATCCTCCTAGTCCATTGGCCGCTTGCTGTACTGAAAACAGTTCTAGTAAACACGACTGGCACCATGCACGATGAACTATGCACAAGATATCGTATTGGTACACATGACTTCTTACAAAGGTTTAGAGAAAAAAAGAAGGAATATCAAAAGTTATTTGATAGAGGTGTGATTTCTCTCTGTCATTCCAAAACAAAATAACATGTCTGCTACAAGATATACCTATTTCTATCAATTTTGATAACATGACTATAAAATGATGATACAATTGTGAAGAGGTACATGATTTGATATTAAATTTCAAACGGTATGATTACGTTTCAATGGAAGAGCGGCAAAGATGAAATGGTTTCGTATTGCATTCCTTGACAAGGGGTAGGGATTGAGAGTCGAGTATAGTCAAAGGTTTTTGTCCCTATGGGAGGGGATAGAAGTGATTATGGAAATAAAAGTGAATATGGAGATAGAAGTTGGATATGGGGACACCTATGTGACTCGATCGATTTGACACTAGAGGATAGGTCATGTTTAACGAGAGATGTGAAGAGTTCAGACGCATGATGATATGTCTATAGGTAGAGGTAGGAACGAGGAGAGGTGAATGAGATGAGGGTAAAGAACGACGACGTTATTCAAGAACAGGTGTGAGAGTAGCTGGTGGAGTATCCGTCACGGTTGTAGATTGAGGGGCGAAACACCAAACCATCACATCTCCGTCGTCTGACGGTTAGTTTGAGAAATCCTAAGTAACTTTATTTGACTCCAGTCTTTCACCTTTTTCTCGCTTATCGAAACAGGGCGTCTTCACCAAGAGACGAAAGTGGAGGGTTGTGTACATGTTCGATGTAGATGGACGATGAGGACATATGAAGAAAGGTTGAAAGGAAACATAAGAAAAATCAAGGCAAAAGCGATAGAACGATGTACCCGGGAAAAAAAGTAAAACTCACCAGAAGCAGAAACGATCAAATCGTCACTTAATTGAACACTCGTCACTGCTCCTCTGTGTCCCACGAGAGTTTGGACGCATTCACCAGAAGAAACATCCCATACTTTAACAGTTCGATCTGATGTGTCAGCTCAATTTTTTGATAAACTATCTCTCTCTCTTGCCTTTGCTGAGCATGACACGATAGCAAAATAGGGTGGAATGAGATCTGTGACCCCATGTTTACTGCTTATTTTCTTGCCCCCGACTGATCCCATGTAAAGGCAGAGAGTTTGTAGAAGGATTAGTTGTGAGCATTGTGATGACTCACCATGAGAAGCAGAAACAATTCTCAAAGCATCCACATCGACTCCCCAAACACCTTCGATATGACTATCCCAAATCAGCTTTCAGACACTGGTGACATATCCACTCTGCATAAATGACTTGAGACTCACCCGAACAAAGTTGCCTTCTCTTCCCCAGTTTCAATATCCCATAATCTCACAGTCCCATCCAATGATCCCGTTACTAAAGTAGCTTTCTTCCCACCTTCTTGGGTTGTTCTCTCCACATCCGTCGTGTTCTTCTTCAACGCCTCTGATCCATTTTCAGAACTATGAACAACCACTTGCGGTATTGATGAATCTATCTGAACATTCAAGTTTCTCTCCGAAACAGATCCATTAGTCGTCATTGACCTTCTATTGAGAGCTTGTGAAGCACGTGTCATTCTTCCTGTCGATATTGATGTATTTGACATTGTTGATCGTTTCGAATCTCTTTCTTTATCTCTTTGTTGTTGTCTTGCCTTAACAGCAATCTCTTCTGCTGACATATCTAACATTATGACTTTCAACGATTGGACTTGCGCCCTATGTCCTTCGAATACTCTAATTTTCGATCGAGTATCCAAATCCCATAGGATGATAGTATTATCATCCGAAGCTGAAAATAACATTGTTCCTGGATCTATATCAGGTCCTCTTTTCATTTCTGAAGTATCTTCTGGTCCTGGAGATCGATGTCGAGCTATGGTAGCTTGCATCATTGCCGTCGGATCAACATCACCAGGAGATGTTTTTCCATCCCATAAAACGACCGAATTGACCCAATCATCATGTCCCCTCAAAGAGAATTTCTCAGAAGTACGGAAATTGAATATTTGAATGGTGGAATCTGCACTACCTGTAGCGAGTAGATAACCGTTGTAATGTAATGTTATAACGGCATCGGAATGACAATTGAAGGTTCGGATACACTCTCCTGCTCGCCAATTCCATACTTTGACGATACCGTCCATGGATCCGGTGAAGAGGAACATTTGGTCGAATTGTAAACTTCGAATGGCTCTTTCGTGACCTCTGAGAACTCGGACTTCTTCACCGGTGGAGAGATTCCATACTCTGGCCGTACGGTCGTATGAGCCTGTGATGAGGACAGGGTAGGAGGGATCAGATAGGGCAGTGTGGTATTGTAAGCACATGACTCCGTCTGTGTGGCCCTAAAATGTCAGCAAAACGTTCATTGCATCCGAAGAACCACATCCAGCCAAGTAATCATGTGAATAGAGAAATAGGATCAGGAGAAATAGGAACAGGAAAAGGAAACGAAAGAGGGAGAGAGAGAGAGAGAGAGGGAAACGAAAGAGGGAGAGGAAGGGGAGGAAGAAGAGGGATAGAAATAACCCACCTTCAAAGTCTTCGCGGTACATCTCCCTTTACGCCAATTCCGTTCCACCACTAATCTTTCACAATACACAGTCTTCCAAGGTCTCGTCAATCTCACTTGTCTCGTCAAATGTGTCCCATTGGCTTTCCCATCCAATTTCAGACTATCCTCTAACCCATTCAACCCCATCTCACCCTCAGAATCACTCTCCACCTTTCTACGTTTGGCCACAGATCCGATTCCGTTTATCCCATTGGCACTTCCCGCCGCTGACCTCTTCATCCCCGCTGGAGTATCCACCACAGCCGGATCGCAATACACTAAAGGTACATGTCTATCCTGTACCATACCCAAAGCTTCTGTACGCGTCATCAACCTACTCACTCCACCATGACCGTGATCATGAGCATGGTCATCATGGCCTCCCACACCTACAGCAGTGGCTGGTGAACGATCAGATAATTCTATCTTGAGTCGTTTACGTTCTAATAGTGGTAGACCCCAACCACATTTTTCACATTTACGATCGATGTGTTGTCCGCACATACGTCTCCAGAGGAGATCATCGTCAGCTAGGGATTTCCAAGATTTTGCCACTTGAGCAGCACGACCGAGGGAGATGGCATCGAGGTAGCCGAGGATACGGAGATTGACTTCACGAGGAAGGAGAGAGAATGGGTCTATTCGGATGATTTGATTGAGCGAGTCGGACAAATGGGAAAGTTGGGAGCTAGTCGTCAATCGATTGTCCCCCACTAATTCCCAAAGTATTGCAGACCTCACCCTAGAATGAATCCCATTTGTTGGGAAGAAGGTAGGGAGGGTGACCATGAAGAGGAAGAAGACTCACAAACAACACATGGTCAGAATACCCTCCAGGATAAGTTTCCTTCTGGGATGTCGTGCTTTGGAAAAGGTGGACCATAATTGAGTAATGGCTAATCTTTCAGAAGTAGGTAAAGAGTCGAGTGACTGAAAGTTAGTTTCATGTCTCCCAATATCTCTCCTAATCCTGCCCTTCATCCTTCAACCCGATATTTGACGTTTACATTCCACATCACATCACATCACCTCTCCCCCTCTCCACTTCAACCCCGTTCACTGTCCGGAGATGCGCGTAGATAGTGGAGTTCAATGACGCGTAAACCAGACAAATCTCAATCTCAAAGATACATCAGTACGAGTACGAGTACTCGTAGACGGGCGAGACCGAAGGGGAACTTCATAACTCACTTTTTGTAATTTTGCGTTAATCCCTTGATTGGCCATTTGTCGATGTCGAACACAAAGTTTTCTACCTTGTTTAGTAGGAATGATATCCACTGGTACTTCTTCTGTCGTAGGGGTGATATCACCAATAGGTATTCCATCTTCTAAATGTCCATTCCTAATTGTACTCCCTCCCGTGTATCCATTTTCCATATGTCCATTCCCACTTGATAACCCATGTCCATTTGTCATGCTCCCACTCCCACTTCCACTTCCGGACCCAGAACCATTCGAATACCCATCTTCTTCCTCATTTACATGTGACATTACTAAATCAATATTCGAAAAGAATTCGTACGAATTGACGTCCCCCTGTCAAATCTTCCTTGACTGTTGGACTTTCAATTTCTTACCTAAAGATAATCTTGAATTGTTGGTATGTCCACTCCACTCCGTCAATGAACGGTTGTCGTATAGTACAAATATGTTATCCGTCCCAATGGTAGTGAATGATATTATTATCGGATACCGGTCAAGAGGATGAATAAGGTATGACACGTCCAAACGAATTGTGGTGGCGTGAATGCTTTGCGCAGTTGACCGAGTTGATAAAGGAGCCCCTTCCTTGTCAAAGCTGACAAATCCGTGTTTCTTCTTCTTCTCGACTTTAATATCTTTCAAATTTCTACACTCAAGTTATCGTAGAGGAGATATATGTAGTTGTGAATGACTTTGACTGAAGAACAAGATGTACAAGATAGATAAGTGTACGTGTACTTTGATGAAGGAAGGAAATGAGTTTGGATGAGAGCGATGAGTGAAGATGATGTGCTCTTGAGAAAAACGGCTACCTCCGGTCATCGGATAATCCCATCCCCGGTTCCCCGAATTTTCATTAGTATTCTCATTTACTAATCGTGGGTCAGAGTTACTAATCATATCGAAGTGACAAAGTAAGGATCATTAGGATAAGTGCAAGGTCAAGGATTTGGAATACTTCGGACGTAAAAGCTTAATAATTCGGAATAACTTATGCATCGTTACTTGTAAATTTTACTTCCGTTACTACTCAAGTTGACGTCATCGTTGCTCGTCATCGCTATCACCATCTATCGCATCACCATCTATCGCATCACCATCGCCATCGTCATCACTATCACCATCTCACTCGCCCTACAGCCGTACATATGCTGCATTGTCGATTCAGGTGTCATCTGAGTCATGTATCAAATCCGAGTCATATGACCAACCCTCAAAAGGAGTCCTCTGGCCTCTGAATCATATGACAAACCTCAAATCAAACAATCAAACAACGCTTCACTCATCTCCAACCTTACTTTTCCTCATACGAATCCGTCCACAAACCTTTACCTCCACTCACAGTACTATTCCTCCCTCTCTTCAAAACACTAGCATTACTCATTCCTCTCTCTCTTCCCTTTTTACTCTCCCCTTCCATACCTGATTTCTCTTTCGATCCACCGACCTCTTTATTCCTTGTGGAAGTACTGACCCCACTCATCTTTTCCCTAACTTTATTCAAACTTGATGAAGTTCCTCTACTGGCCAATGAAGATTCTCTCGAATGAGTGACTTGACCAGGGATAAGAGGTTCTTTCTTATTTCTCTGAGTTGATACTCTTGAAGTAATAGTTGAAAAATGGGATTCTTTCGTTTTGGTCGAAACGGTAGACGAGGATTCTTTCGTCTTGATCGAATTAGAAGTAGAAGATGACTTCATCTTCGTGTTTACTTTCTCTGAAGGTGTAAAGATCAAAGAGTTTTGTTCCATACTACCTAAAACAGCACGGGCAGTGAGAGAATTACGTTTAGATTTCATCGATGAAATGGAAGAAGAACGAGATCGTGAAGTTGATTCTTGTTCAAGACTTGTTCTCGAATGAGAAGTAGTTGATCTCACAGGAGAAGATGGAGATGGAGAAGGAGATGGAGCGGTATTTGGTCTACTTAAAGAACTATTACGTTTCACTAATGGTTTCCCACTTTTCACATCTTCCAATGTAAAACTTTGTGATAAACTTGACGAAACACGAGGGGCGTACGGGTTAACACTTGTTACTCTTTTATGTCCCTTTGAAATATGATCATCACTAGAGGAAGTGGTGGAGATCTCGGATGAAATGGAAGGAAGAGAGGTGATTGATTGTTGACTGTTCATCGTTGGAAGTGGGGGTATCGGGTCTGATATTTCTTTAGATTGTAAGATGGATTTAGTTCGACGTTTACGTGAAGGAGTACCGGGGATGGAACGGACCGATGATTGAGTGATAGAACGCGGAAGCGAAGGATTGGAAGGAGAAGTCGATTGAACAGAAGTTTGAACGGGTTTATCCCGAGTAGAAGGATTTGCGTTTTTCGTTGGATGGGACATAAACCCCAAAGGACCATCAGAGGAGAAAAGAATGGATGATGATATTTCAGGACTTTCAGGAGGAGTAGGTAGGTTTGATAAAGAGACTAACGATTCTGGGAAACTTGGTGGAAGTGATAATGGATAACTATCTGAAAAATGAAATGTCAAATCATGTGATTCTTCATTCTCCGAGTAGTCTCGATAAGATGTTATGGGATATTCTTCATTTCTTAATGGGAGTGGAGGAGGTGAAGGTGGTAGAGGTAAAGGTATAGTTGGGAAACTATGTTTAGTGTTTAATTCTCTAGGAGGTGGTTGTGTTGGAGTTGTTGAACGCATTACTTCTTGTTCTATCATATATTTTGGTGTTTTATATTCTATTTCTTGTCTAATTTGTCTTGGTGTTTGGTATTCTATTTCTTTCAGTTTTCGTCGAGGAGTATCGCATCGTGTAGGAGTGACTTCTTGATCAGAATCGATTTCTTCTCCTCGTCTCCCTTGCTCATCATTCATGGTATTTTCCTGATATTTTCGGGAAACTGTCGTATAGTCTCCCATTTCACGTTCTCGGTCCATAGAATAATCATGAGGTTGTCCTGAAAACCTCTTATAACCTTCCAGTTCATCTTCTTGTTCCATAGAATAATCTTGACGTTTCCCAGAGAAAGTAGTGTAACTGAAAGGTTTACCCAAAGGTGGACTAGTACATCCTATCTGACCTTCTTGAGCCATGACGGTAAAAACTTGAGTTTGAGTAGGGAAAGAAAGTGGTATTATTTGAGTTGAAGGAGTTACTAAAGAAGCTACTTGTGATTGTATAGTGATAGGATTTTGAGAGAAGTTTCGAATTCCTACTTCTCTCATTATTCCCATTTCAATTGATTTCCCATTATTTCCAAGAGAATCAATTTGTTTTATATCTCTTGAAGAATCTGTCTTGTTGAATCTTGCGAGATTCATATGATTTAGATCATTTATATCGTTCAAACTGTTGAGATCGTTAATTTTTTTGGTATTGTTGAGATTGTTAAGATTGTTGGATGAATTAGTATTGTTGAGATTGTTTAGATTGTTTGAATGGTTGAGATTGTTGAGGTTATGTAAATTATTGAGATTATTGGCAGTTCCCAACTTCCCAGGTAATCCTCCAATGGTAATTCCAACAGAATCTCGTACTCTTCTACCAGCAGTAAAATTGACCAACCTTGCTACTCCTGTACCTTCAGTTTCACAAGGTGATAAACCATTGGTAAATGTACTTTCTCCACTGAAAGAAATTGGAGAACCTGCCGTAGAACCTCTAGTAGCACGTACGACAACTGCTTCATCTGCTGAATTATCAGTGTAAGACATTTCAGATTCTGAATTCCATAAAACGCATCCGATAGATAATGGTTCACTATCCGTTTGACTTAACGTTGATTTGATTATTGGTGTTTGTTTGGTATCTATCGAATAATCTTGCTCCATTTCATTTAGATTTTTCGAATTCATATGATCAAGTAAGACATTATGAGTTTGAATGGTTTGATTCATCGATATTTCCATAGGATCATCAAATTGTTCAACGTTATTGTTGATTTTCGTTTGTTGGATGGATTTAGGTTGATGGTTCCCGGTAAACTTTATTTCCAAAGGTTTTGTATTGATCACCGTTGAAGATTTAGGTATTTGAGGAATATTCTTAAGTCTTGGGGAATGAGTTTGAACATTTACACCATAATTTGATATCCCAACTTCCGTGGAAAATGTATTTAAAGCATCCACAATATCTTGATGATCTTCAGGATTCAATTCCAATTCTAACTCAAACCTTCTTTGTAGATTCATATCTGCAGTATCTAATTCCGCACCTTCTCCACCAGTTTGAACTTCGAATGGGAATTCAGAATAAGCAGCATCGAAATCGAATTCTAATGGAGATTGTCTATCGATATCCGATCTGAAATCTGATCGTTGACGAGGGACAGAATCGGAATGTCTCACTGTCCCGGCGGAAGAAGTGTAAGTGATATCGTTTGGTGAGGTACTTGATATATCTGCCGAATGAGAGGAATAGGTTCGTTGATGGGTACTTTGACTTTCGGTATGATTATGAGAATAAGTATTGGTTTGTGTATAGGTACGTTCTGATATGGAAGAGGAAGAATGAAGAGATGATGTTTCGGTAATGTCAGTTTCGGTATAAGGTTCTTCGGTAGTCGTGAAATTTGAAGAAGTGAGTCGGGTCATCATACTTCTTGACTCTTCATGTATCTCTTCTCCATTGTTTGTGGTGGTGATATGATTATCATCGTTTTGTTGAGCTTGATTGTTTGGTATATTCTCGTTGTTCATATGATTGGGAGATCGAGAAGTCATATTCCGCATGTTCCGTAAGGTACTCGTCAATTGTTGAGCAGGAGTTTCAGGATCTGACATAGACCTAGGAATAGGTGGTCTAGTCAACGGTGCGGAATACATTCCAACAGCTCGAAGTATACGCATTCCTAACGTATCGATAGGTGTAGATTTCGGACCATGTTTACCTAACATTGTCATTGGATCGTCATGTTCTCCCATCGAGTTGGAACGGACGATATAAACGTGTTTCTCGTTATCCTTAGGAGTGGCAAGATCGTCACCTGGTGTGGCCCATGAACCTCTGGAGCCTAGTTCAGGAGTACGATCTATACCGGTCCATTCATCTTCTCTTTCGGTAGGACGTTGTTTTCTTCGACGGAGAAGGAACAAAGCCAACGCTCCAAGTAGTAAAAGGGCGAGTGAACCTAGAATTGCTCCTATAATAGCCGCTATCTTATGATGACGGCCAGGATTGGAAGACGGGGTGTTGAGAGGAACGTCCAATCCGACCGGTGCAATGGCAGGAGTGAGATCGAAATTCACTTGGAGAAGGGAAGACGTGTTGTATCTCTCATCCAAAGCTTTGACGATAAATTGTTGACTCTGAGCGCTTGAGGTGGGCACCATGCCCGTAATGCTAAAAGCTGAAGAATCAACGGAGATTCCAGAAGGGGAGGAACCGTCGCTGTTCTCAACGGAAAGCGCTAAGTTGCTTCGTTCGTCAGGCGAAACGAGATATGACTTTAGATCGACCGAGATTTGCTGTCCAGGAACGATATTGATAGAAGGTGTCGACATGACGTTCCAAGCGCTGGGGTAAAAGGCGAGGGATATGGAACTGTTATCGAAACCACCCATAGCATCCCTGATGACCAGAGGCAAGATCTGACTGCCACTTTGCGATTGAGGAACCATGCCTTCCAATTGTAAGGAAGTCGAATCGAATGTGAGCCACGGCAAACAATCCGTTTCAATCGACACGTTGTATTGATCCCTCTCGAGAGGTTCTCCATCGTTCAGCACCCGTCCGTCCAGAAGCTCGGACAATAAAGAAGGTTGAAGGGAGTCCGAGATGTTTTGTCCAGCCGTGACGTTCAAGGTCACAGGAGACACCACGAGTGTCGAAGAAGAAACCACAATCTTCATATCCTGTCGAACATCGGTATACCCATAGGTGTCCGACGCACCGATGGCCAACGAGAAAACCTCGGATCCGGTGGAAGACAAGAGAGGGGATACACCATCGAAAGTGAGAGTCTTGTTATTCCATCTCAGCCAGGTGGGAAGTGGCGTCCCGTCTGACTGAGTAGCAGTTGCGTATATTCTGGTACCCGAACCTACGAACGTATCGGGATCCAATCCGATGGAGAAACTCCACCGGGGTGGAACTCTCACACCTGGAAAGTAGGGTGACGAGGAAAGGTAGGGATATGCCGAATTGATAAATTTGTTACCTTGGACCAACTGTTGACTGAGTGGCTTGGCAACTTCAGCACCCGTAGCACGTCCTGAGACGGGAATTATAACGGCAGTGGAAGCGGTACCGGAGGGAGTTGTAGCTCGCAATGTGACCTTGGTGTTGCCTATATGTACCGCAGAGGGAGTTCCGATGAAAGTGAAGCTGGTGGTGTTGAAGAATAACCATTGCGGCAAATCGGGAGTTGTATACTGGACATTGTTCAGGGATCCGAAGGTATCAGGCAGGATGGTCCATTGGAAGAGCGTGTTGAGTCGAGCCACCGGGGGGAATTGAGAGACGAGAGGATGGAGTACCGTCACACTTCCATGAGGAGACTGCGTCGTTGCGGCGTGAGCGGTAAGATGAAGGTACGAAGACGACAAGGCAAGGGCGAGAAAGTACAACATGGTGCGTGACCATGCACGAAATGGATGAAGATTTTGGAGGGAGAGAAAAGTAGTAGAAATAAGGTCGTTCGAATGGCTGAAGGTCAGTCAACGGCTTGGAAGGGAGCAGTGATAGATGCTCTCACTTTTTGATAACTAAATGTTGCCTGAGGGCTTTTTTGATTCACTGCGGTGAGAAAGTACGAAGGTTTTTGAAAGGTTTGGAAAAAGTCGTAAAAGTCGTGAAAAGGACGAAAGGACGAAAGGAAAGTAGAGCCTAAGAAAGACAGAAAGTGCGTACTGTTTAATGTAAATTAAATGACAGAAGATTGTATCATTTCATCATCCCAGATCGGCGACGTGGCGAAAATGACGGAATGTTTGTCTTGAGAAGAGGTGTGTTTGTGTCGGATAGAGGTGGATGTAATGCTTCCGGGTTTGCAGTCCATTTTTGAACTTCAAAGCGAGAGCACCATTGATCTCATGCATTCTTGGTCGACAGAACAGCTGTGCCGAGATTGCGATGCTGGTTCTGAGCTTGGCGTTCCACGATGAGAAAGGCAGTTGCGTCCAATCTCCTGCCCTTCACCCCCGTCGCACAGCAGTTTGTTACGAGCTGTGTAATCAGTGTCATATGTTAGACCTCGAACAAGGATGACCAGCGCAGAGCTGCATACGGACTGACATTAGCGCAACATTTCAACTTTGACTATCACAGTGGATATACAGCTTACTCTATGATTTCTTTACTCCTTGTACAAACCCCCTCCTGTCCCCTCAGGTCTCTTCACATCCCTACCTCTTTCCCCACCGACTCCTTCCAGCCCTTTACCCATCATCCACCCGTCAATCTCTCCTTGCATAACCTCCAGTCTCGCGGCTAGCGCTTGTCCTACCGTACCCACCCCTCCAGAACCAGATTCATCTTTGATAGCGTTCATAGCGTCTGTGAATGCGGATGATAGCTTTTTGAAGACGTCATTGAAAACTTGTGGCTGCTTATCAGGATCGCATTACATGCAGTGGCTGACATGTTCAGGTGATGATGGCTCATCACCGATCATGGTGTGAAGTGAAAGTGACGTACATTGCCGAAAACACCTCTCACATCTCCTCCCCGATCGGGGGATCCGGAGCCGGGCATGGAGCCAGGTCTGGCTGGGGGTCCGGTGGTTTGAGGGAAGACCTGAGACTATGAGCTGCGGAAGACACCAGAAGTAAAAGGAAACCTACACCAGCTGGGTTCTCTCTAAGAGGTTAGCATGATACTTTGCAATGTCTGAGTAGGCAGAATAGGAGAGCAAACCCACCTGGTCGGTTCGGGTCCAGAAGGGTTGTCGTGTCGAAGCAGACCATCTCCTGTCTTGCCGTAATCTATGAATTACATCAGCTGCTTACAAGTACCATGGTCGCGTAGCTGACCTTCAGAGGTAGAGCCAGATAGAGACATGGTGTTGGGTGTTGAGGTGCAAGTTGAGAAACACTGTCCCACTCTCAGCAAAGTCACTCGAGAACACCCTACGTCATAAGCAAAATTTGATTCCGTGCGGGGTGCAGTGACATGTCTTTTCTTATCAAAATATGCCACGTGGCTACTTCCTTCCTTGCGCTCTGCTCACTCCTCATACAGTACATATGTACTCGCAAACTTGCAGTACTTCAAGCCATCAGTCGCTATGCCTGCGCCTGCTTTTAGTGAAGGTGAGCTACATGTATTCTCCCTCGGGGCTAATCAGCTCACGAACAGACGCTCTCAATCGTTTCCGTATCACCCATTCTGATCGCGACATCCGTCCTTTAGTCAAACGTCTACATCGTCTACCTCTCCTCCCTACTCAACCCTCAGACGATCCTGCGGGGGAGTCGGAAAATACGCAACAGGAGAAAGAGCTATTACATCTTGAAGTCCTCAAATGGCGAGCTACCATAGAAAGGTTGATGGGAAGTGTTGCCAATCTAGAACGACAGAAACAACTGTATGAAAAAAGGACTGATGAGACCGGTCAGTGCACATCTTCTACTTCTCATCGCAATTCAGCTGAGCCAAACAGCGAGAAAGACAGAAGAGTTGAAAGCTATCTTGGAGCAAGAAAAACAACTTTTACAAGAAAAACAATTGGAGAGAGATAGACAAATCAAATGTGATCAAATTGCTACCCGTATCAAAGCTCGAGGTAAAGGTCGACAAGAGCTTTTAGAGTGGGTTATACTTCCCTATTCCCCTGTAACAACGGAGGAGTATGGTGGTTGATGAAATAGCCGAATATCGGATGTTCAAAAACAAGTTGAAGATCATCGAGCCTCTCATACTATATACCTCCAAACTACCCAATCTCGAATCGAGACTTTCTCACGTATCATCTCACTCGTAGAAGAATGTCGTTCATTGAAACTACCTATCGAACCTCCTGTTCTCATAACGGAAGAATCAGAACCAATGGAAGTTGATGAACCTCCTCCTGTTCCTTCCACCACACCAGCAGCTTCAAGTTCACAAGCAAGATTGAGCGGTGCGGCATTACCTTTTCAACCTGTTTCATTTCCAGCAATCCCACCAGCACCAACAACAAATGGGAGTAGTAATGGTGGTACGATGAAACCTCCTCCTATCTCACATGGTCTACCCACTCGACCGAAAGTGACGACGAGCACTTCGACACCGAGAGTTACCAGAGTGGTTTCTAACAGTTTACCTAGTAAACCTAGTGGGTTGAGAAGTATGAGTCAGACGAGTGGAGTAGGGTTAGAAGAAGGTGAGGTGGAACATGAGGATGGTGAAGTGGCGGAGGATAAAGGTAGAGTAAGAACCAGTACGAGGAGTATGAGGAGATAGGTTGATGGGGTGAGGGTAAGCTATGCATCACGAATTGGTAGATGATCTATACCATGACTATATCCGTGTACCTGTAGCAATGTTATCCCCTCTTTCACCCTTGTCGGGTAGCATGCCAGCCTGGCCAGCGATGTCTTGATAGCGAGCAGTTGACGTAGCTCGTCATATGAAAAGCACAACCACCCACTCGTCTACTAACTTACCTTTACTCTTCTTCTCTTTAACCTCATGTCTCTCTTTGCATCATGACCTCAATCTCCCCCACACAGCGCACCCAACCCACATCAACGCAGTGTCAACCCCTAGACAAGCCCACAAAACCTCTTTCCCGATTGACCCCTCGGGAACTGACAGCATCTATAAATCCATCCCCCAACACTCGCTTGCTCATCACACTATCTTTCCCAATCTTCTTCCTCTTGGCAATACCATTCTGGTGGTATTCAACCTCGATAATAAAATTACCTCTACCTTCTTCCAGAATAGCATCTTTGGAGACGTCTTCAGTGAGTCCTTCCCTACATCCCCCCCCCCCCCCCTTCTCCCTCCTTCTACCCTCTTCCATCCTTCCTGAACATGTACCTCCCTTCCTACTTACTCCTTCGAACCCTCTCAAATTACCTCTCTTTCTTTCCAGTATGGCCGACTGTTCTTGAGTCGTTATAGAAGGGCATGTTCTAGCCCCTTTTATGGATAGGGTCGTTGAGGATACATCAGGAGTCAACGACTAACGATCAGTTTCCTCGTTTGAGAACTAAAATCCTTCTGACGGGAGACGAAGATGCTTTCCCAAAACCACCACCAGGGAAAGCGCAATATGATCTGGACGATATCTTGGAAGCGATTGCTAAAGAAGTGACTGATGGTGTGGATGGGATATACGCTTCTCGTCGACCGAAAGAAGATAGGTATTGGGATTTGGTATGGAAAGATGATCTTGGTTGGTTCTTCTCACATCCATCTCACAACAATCCCCTCCTCATATCTTCTCTCACACACCTAGTTTCATGTTCACCTACCCCGTGCGGAAAGATATATAATGTACATTCATATCTCGCCTTTTCTTCCGAACTCTTCATGCTCCTTCCAACTTCCAATTCACCCTCTTTCCACACCAAAGTTGAGTACCTTGTGTTTCACTGCTATGGGCACGGAAGGCAACGATTTGTCAACTCGTCAGTCAACTGACCAGAAGAAAGACCGATAGACCTCAAAATCCATATTCGTCTTTGGCAACATGCCAATTCCAGCTGGCCTTTGGAACCTTATGTACAAGCCTCGGAGAAGGGACTCATGACGAGTGGTATACCCGGAGGAACTTTGGTCATACCTTTCCATCCTGATCATGTGGGGCATAAATACCAACGGCGTAAGTCTTTTTCTCTATTCCTCTCATCGCTGATCATTGCGTATCTCACCCCTTTTGGTCATACTTCTGGACCCTTGTCTTACAGGCCTCTCTACTAGCAATGATGTACAGTTTGTCGGTGTTCAGAACGATCAGCAGTCACATATTCTTGCGAAAGAGCTTAGAGGGGGCTAATTTCTTCAGAACACCTAAAGATCGCACTTATCAACACTATACTATCACTCTTCCCCTCTACTCCCACCGATCTTCCCCTCCGCGCTCTCAAATATTCTCCCAATATCACACTATCCTTCGTGCTCCTCAATGAAGACTCTTCTGAAGGTTCTTACGTTCGTTCATGGGAGATCGATTCTGCCATTCGTGGTGAGTCATCCTATTTGGTGATAGCCTGGCGTTGACGAGTAGAACACTTCGTTCCACATCTGGAACCATTGAAAGACGTCTTTCAGCTCAAAATCGAATCACAAATTCTATACCACGCACCTCTGGCTTTCGAACCTCAATTCGCTCCTCTTCCCGGTTCATCGGAAAAAGCTGCAGACGCCATCAAAGTCCTCGAAGGCAATGTCGACCTTACGCTTGATCTCATAGAGGTTGAAGAGAGGGCCAAAGAGGCTATCGAAGAGGAAAAGGGAGCTTGGTTATTAGGAGAAGACGAGTTGAAGGTGTTTGTCAATTCCGAGTCCTGGAATCTAGGTAATCGGCTCTCCTTTATCGGTTCACGTGAGCTGATGATGAGATTCTGGTAGTTCAAATGATCCAGTTTTACGATTTTTACTTTTCGTACCTTCTTCAAAACATCGTCCTATGAAAATCTCTCTTCCAGATTCAGCACCTTCCTTTTTGTTACCTCAATACGGTGCTGTGGTAATTCTTAATCCTCCTCCGACAATCGAATCGTCATCCTCCGTAGGACATCGTGATGTATCGGAAATCGAGGCATATCATCTTCCTCTTGACGCTTTGACTCCTTCATTTCATCTCTTCACTCAACATCTATATTCTCTTCTTGCCCTTCCTTCATTACCACAAAGTATTCACCCATCACCTCCACCTTCATCATTGCTGCCTCCCTCGCAGCTCGTACAACCTTTGTCATCCTGGCAGGTACATCAGATTCTCCGACAGAGAGCGACGGAAAACAGCTTGGAGGCTAGGAAGACTTTGAGTGGGATTGTAAGACTTGTGGGCAAGATAAAAGAAATGAAAGTGGGTTCAGGGGTGAGAGATAAGGTCGTGAGCTCTGTGGAGATGTTGGAGAAGGTGAGGATCCCTTCATCTTCTTGTCTCCCTTTCGAACTCCACACCAAGGACTGTCATCCGGAGCGTTTCTCATACCAATGAGATATAATTCTCTCCAGTATGAGACTTTCTAACAATCGGCGTACTTCCTATACCATATGCTGCTGCCACAGTTTGTGACAAGTCTATCATATACGATGCAAGGTGCTAAGTTCAGTTGAATACTACTACCGATCCCAAAGAGGCTTTCTTACTGTCTCGAGATGCTGTAGGATTGGCCAATGCTGCTTTCTTCGATCCTTCCATGATGGGTCTACTATACTTCGTGCGTTATCTCAAACCTTCACTCACTCAAGGTCCGCGAGGACATTTGGCACAAGCTAATCATCAGCCGGACGAACACAAACTCGCAGTTTACACTCCCCTATTTGCACCAATCGCCATACCTCTCATCGTCGGTCTCATCAAAGAGCTCAAAGCTTGGTTGAAAAGACGGCGAGGTTCTACACCAAACATCCCGAAAGACGCCTCTTCTCCGACTGATCATCTATCAGCATCCAACAACACCGAATCGGAAGTCAATCTCACCATGTAGGGAGACTCTCTACAGGGGCAGATACACAGTCCGGTGGTCCCCCATCTCACATCAAACAAGGACAAGGTGATCTCACAGTTTCCCCGTTGGAAGACTGAACTGACCATCAGTAGAATTCTTCGGTATCTCCTACCTATTCATCTCCCCCACTCGCTTTGTGCAGCCTCAATGACTCCCACGTCTCGACTGACGTACTGATAAGTGAGTGTACCCCACGTCGGTCAATGAATTGCCAGCGTGTGCTGATGAAGAAGAGAACCTAAAGGCTACAAGACAGTCCAAGTGGAGTGTCTCGAGATTGGTCAAAAAGGGAAGAGGGACGACATGTATCACTCCGGGAGTGGTCATATTGATCATGTTGTCACTCATGTGGACTTGTATGGCCATACGGGTCACATAGTATGTACACATCCACACCTAATGGCAAAGGTGTTACTCTTTCTTTGAACATTGCACAGTACAAATGATATCCGACCGATCCATCGTACAAAAGTCGAAGAAAGGAAAGGGGTGTGGTTCATTAAACGGAACTGGGGGAAAGAGTGGGATACCAAAAGAACAGAATCAATGGTATGTATCCATCTCTTCATCGTCAGTGTACTAAATTATGAACATGACCTTCATTCCGGTCTACTGACGATGATATCCTATAGCTGTATTCACATCTTAAACTTAATCCCATCTCCGCCTCATTCGATCCATCATCGAGTTTCTATCTTTATCTTTCCACTAGAAGACTCGGCGTCCAAGGGAATTTACTTCTTACCCCCGTTCCCACCTTGACTTCCTCCGCCTCCACCTCCAGCCTTACTTCCAACATTTCCTCCACCACCGCCAGAAGTCTTTCCTCCACCGTAGTTGGATCCCCAATTACCGCCGTGACCGCTGGTCGAAGCATATGCGAAACGATCGCCGGCCGATTGGGCGCGAGCTGCGAAACCGCCGGACGACATGTCTTTGCCTCCAGTTGCCTGGATGTCAGCTCTATCTCGTTCGTGATCCCGTCATTTGGTCATTTCCTTCAATCTCTCACCGTAGTCGAGTAAGGCGCCTGTCTGCTTGGAAGTGACAGATGAATTCGAGGGTCAATCACGATGAGAGAGGAGACAGGACAATGTGATACTTGAAGTGAGAGAAGAGGGGGGGACGACGAAGGCTGACGAGACTCACTTGGGTCGACTGAATTCGACTTGAATCAGATTTGTTCATTGGAGCCATTTTGTTCTTTCGATTGATTTATTTGGTATTGAAATGTTGATTGTCTCGAAGAGATGTTTGAGTTGAGAGTTGGTAGATTGTTTCTCGGTGAAGAAGACGAAGGGAGTAGGGTGAGTCTTTATATCCTTTTAGTCTCTACCTGTGTTCCCCTCATGGAAGATGCTCGACGACCGATTTACTTCGGGCCCGAACGAACGAGCTGACAAATAGTGGAACCAATACCACCCTGATCTATCTCTCCGTGTCCGCGTTTGAGATCGATCCGCTAAAAGGTCTCATTCCAATCTTTACGAGAACGTCGCGCCCGTCTTGGTTGGACAACGTTACTGACCCTGCTCTGTCCTGACATTGAGTGCCCTGATCCTTTTTACTCCTAACTATGTGGGAAGGGTTTGGAGACGCGACCGTGTCCTTCAGTCTGATGAAAATATGGCAAGAGGGAAGATTGGTCGATGATGGCTCACGAGAGCATGAACTTCCAGAATGGTCGGCCAGAGAAGGGGAAAGCAAATACAGGTGCATAGTTGAATGGACTCGTACGAGTGGTGAACTAATGAAATTACTCTCTTTCCTCTCCAGGTGCTATATTTCAACCGCCGAAATCAGTCGAAATTCCATCTCAATAGCCTCGTTTCCATGGTGGTGCCTACCTATTCTTCCAACTTGCCAAGTCCACCATTCTCCCTCGTTGATCAACACCGCCTTGCGCTCTCTTCATGGTAACGAAGAGCGCACGGTCGCTCACTCACGCTTCATGAACTGGTGAATGAATCTGATCATCTGCTTGATTTTTCTTCTCTCACGTTCCGCCTCATTGAGAGAAGTCAATTTCTTCCTGGCGTCATTGATCACCTTATCCACTACCGCTCGCCTTTCTTCGGGGTCCCTTGCGAACGTCTTGATAGACAGAAATCCGACAGCTATGAACTTGTCATTCAATTTTATATTCTTTGTCCATTTTGACCCATTTGTATCCGTCTCCTCTCCCACTGAATATTCAGCATCCTTCCACCTCAAGATATCACGTCCAGATACGATCCTGACAATTTTACCAACTTTTTTGGGTTTGAAGACGTGATGGAACTGTTTGAGGAGATGTTTTGGGTCTTCATTGTATTGATGGCGAGGTTCATATTCCACCACCAATCTCGCGGCTTCTCGGAATGTCATCAAGAAATGGGCATCGACATGTGTATGTTGTCTGGCTGTTTTGGATTGGTTGGAATAGTGGATCATCATTTTGAGATTCAGGTTCAGATGACAGGTTGGGTGAGTGAGTTTACGTCTTTTTGTTCGGTGTTTCTCCGTGGTGGTCCTCACTTCTGATGACTGGTCGCCGGATGTGTTGCCTTTCGAGATGTTGGCAGTGGACGTGATGGCATCGGAGATGTTGTCTTTGGAGATGTTGTCGTTGGAGATGTTGTCTTTGGAGATGTTGACATTGTCATGAATGTTCTCACCATCAGTTGCAAAGTCACACAATATACTCCTCCTGCTGATTTTCCTCTATGATCAACCGTCTCTCAGTTCATCGGGTACAATCCGTCACACAAATCTATGGCCAGCATGGAGACGCCAAACGTTGAAAAAGCTAGTACGCTGGTCATGGGAAGGAGACAAGGGTTTAGAGAAGAGCCAAATGTACCAGCAAGACTTACTTGTATTGAATTTGGCTCAACAATACTCGTATCCGTTTCACCCGATCCGACCTCTTCGTTGACGATGGTGGTATTTTCCACACTGGCTTTCTGGTCAATGGGAGACATTTGCGATCAGCAAAGTAAGAGAGGAGAGAGCAATCTTCTTGAAGAAATACTATGACCATGGTTTGATAGAACAGCGGGTGAGTCATCTTCATGAATCCCTTGTGTTATGAAGGTTGATCAACTAACTCGGGTAGGACACAGCTGAGTCATCCACATGAGACTCCCTTGTTTTTTTGTCAGTGGAACGGAGATGTGAATGACACAGAAGGTGAGTAATTCTCAATCCCTTTTCGAAGGATCGTTGACAGACCTGTAGATCCCATGGACGTGTGGGTCAATATTTGAGGAGGAAGGGAAAGAGTAAAACACCCCTCACAAACTCCGTGTCACAACTTGATGAACTAAACACCTGTTACCTCCGCTTGATTGATACACCTATCTCTTCAACCATATATAGTAGGGTTCATTTTATGAACAGCACTCTGTCTTCAATAAAACCCGGGTGCTTTGTTCCCTGGTATGTTCGTTTCGATATTGTACCCCAACCCATAAAACATTCCGTGGTGACAAAGATGACACAGGGAATTCATCCTTGTCATCCACGAGGACGGGCCGAGTCCTCGCATCAAGTAACATGGACAACACGTGAACAGGCGAAGCGAAGTGATCTGCCTCGAGGACGACACCTTCCAATCAACGACTCGTCATCCTCCTAATCTTCCCGTATCTTGTGTGAGAGAAGCATGCCTCGAGATATCCGGATCCTACAATACTTCATTCTTCCTTACCCCACTGATCAAACTTCTATTACCTACACTTTCCTTTCAAATCCTGTTCTCACGTATAAACAGTGCTAGAAAACATCTTTACCATGCCCGTGAGATTGATGAGACCTGAAGATGTCCCAAGAATCCAATCAAGCCAAGTAAGTCACAAAAGTACTATCCACTGTATCCGAAATAAGTTCCAATGTGGGTGAATGGATGAAATATCAACATAGAAAAAGGTCCTAACGCTCAGGCTCTAGGGGGACATCCTACCGGTGTGGGTAGTTTTCCATGGAGAGCTCAACGTGCGGCGGCCCGCAATTCAAATAGGTCTAATTCCCCACAGCGTACCAAGTTTTCAAGATTATTCAAGATCCTCTTCTGGGTCGGCATCATTTATTTCTGTCTTCATCTCTTTCACCTCGATGTCTGGAAGATCTTCGATTCCATTAGGGAGAACGAACACGTGGTAGGTGCAATAAGGATTTGTCGGTATACCTTGACCCAGGTTGAAGGGCAAGTGAGACCTTTGGTGGAGATGATTCATCATGCCTTGGAAAAGGCTAGAGATAGTATCATTGATAGGGTGTCCTAGTCAGGAAGCAGATCACAAGAGAAGGGACTGGTTCGGGGAGGAGGAACAGGTATGTATGTATGGGAATTTGATCGATGATGACACGACAGATGCATGGGAATGAATGCGAATTGATCCGGTTTAAACTTCACTTGCGTGTCTTCTTCTTCTCTTCTCTTTATTGCTTTCCTCTTTGTTGTGACTGACTTCTCCTGGAGTGTTGAAAGATGTTCAGCGTCAAGTCAATCTAGCCGTTGAACGAATTCCAATCGCCGAATACACTGACTCGGTAGGGAAGGTGGGTGAAAAGGTATTGTCAGATCAGGCAAGGGAGAAGTTCAAAGTACATGCGGCTGAAAAGATCAATAGACTCAAGAATGTTCCCATGGGCGAAATAGTAAATACGGTCAAAGATGTCAGTCAGAGGACAGTGGTTCATATGGTCGGAGATGTTGCTAGGTTGATGAGGGGGTTTCCTGGAGCTTGGAAGAATTTGGGTGCGGGGACGGTGTGAACAAGGACAAGACATATGTGTGAATGATTGAAGGAATGAATTCATAGGAGATATGAATGAATTTTTCATGAGGTCCAGGTTGATCGAGGGGGAGAAGGAACCGGTGTGAGGAGACTATAACATCAATGAAGTGTCCATGTATCGTGTGCAAAATCCAATCGACTTCTTTCATCCTTGTAGTTCCGTCGAGCGCCTGTTCGATAGTGTATGTTGAGGGACAGACTATCAGGTACTCCTGTATGCGAACGGATTAAGGGACAGGATCCTTAAGCTTTCAAGGTGGTAGTAATCTGAAGTCAGTAAATACTTTGTCCGAAGTCTCTGTCAGGTACACCACTGGTGAGGGCGTTCTCGATGTACCAGGGTAATCGCCGTGACACAGTTCGTCATGCACTAAATAAGAATGGAACTAGAGTATTGATGGGAAGTGTTATTTGAGAGACGGACTGAAGAGAAAAAGGCGCCGGGAAAGGGGATACTTCAGGTGATCGCACGGAATTTGAATGTGTCTCACCGGAATTCGTTTTTGTTTCTTTCCTTCACTTCACTCCAACTCATTCATCTTTCTCATTCACACTTTACACGATCTTCAACTCCCTTCATAACAAAAACTCACAAGATGTCTCCTAAATTGATGAACCTCCTCGACGCTTCTCGCATTCAATCAACTCAGGTTAGTCAACCTTCCCTGTCGAATCCTCTTGAACCAAACTGCCTGATCTCGTCAGCCGTCTTCTCTTCTCCTGAAACTTTGACATGCGCAGAGCTTAATTCAGGCCAAGAGAGGGAAAGACATGTCTTCGAAAGGTTTCGCCGCTAGAGCTCAACGTGCCGCCGCCAAGAACTATCCTGGCGTAGGAGAAGTTATCGGGGTGGCACAAAATGGTTGGGCTTTATACACCTGTTTAGGTGGTCCGCTTTGTACGTATACCTTCCAGTGTATAATCTTGATTCTTTCTGGTCTATCTCTTCAGCTTACAAGTTTTCTCTTGGAAGACATATCTCTCTCTCACCCATCTTCACAACTTCTCATCCACGGATCGTGTCTTCCGATCAAGTCAAGAAAGAGAACATTATATCGAACGTAATTCCTGACTGATACCAGCTTTCATCGCCGCTATCCTTGGTCTCCTCGGAATGGGATTCTTTCATCGTGATAAATTCGCCGATCCTAATTGGCAAGCGGAACAAGCAGAGACGATTGAACAAATGTTCAACATGACCAAAGAAGTCATTCAATCCGCTCCGGAAATGATGGAAGAGACTAAACGTCATGTTGATCAAGTGGTTGAAGTCGTCAAACAAATCCCATTCGCCGAAATCGCCAACACTATCAAAGATACCGTGTTAGATCCGACTAAAGATACTTTGAAAGCTCAAGCGGTTGAGGGAATTGAAAAGTTGAAGACGATACCTATGGGTGATATTGCCAACGCGGTCAAAGATATGGGTCAGAAGACGGTCGTTCATGTAGCTGGACATGCTGCTGGGTTCACTAAAGGTTTGTTTGGGATGATTAAGAATATGGGTGTTGAGGATCTCTGATTTGTCGAGGGTGTGGCAAACGATTGATTGGGGACTGTGGAGGTAAAGAGAATCAGGTCGATCGAATGGGAGAAGGAAGAAGTATGGGGGATCTATAACATCAACGAAATTTCCATGTATTGTGTACATAGTCCAACTGCCCTCATCTATTCTTACATGTTCTACTCACTAGTCATTCCATAAACCTCTCATTATACTAGTACCTTGCGTCACTGAACGAGCCAAAAACTCCAGGGAACAAGGGTGAGGGCGTGAAGTCAGGGAGAAACTTACTCTTCGAACCCAGTCAATCTCTTCCTTTCCATCTTCTCTCTCATCTTTCTATCCTTCATCTTCCACCGCCACCCACACACCAACATCATGACCAACTGGATGACTTTACATGATGCTTCCCGTATTCAATCAACACAAGTGAGTTCCAGATCCCATCTCTCTCCGTAAATCTCTTCCGTTCCAAAAAGGGGTGAAATACTGTATCGTCAGCCATGAACCGCTGAGGGCGACACGATCATATGAACAAGGCAGGTTCTCATCTCTTATCATGCCTTGAGGACAGAACATGAAGATGAACGAAGTTAGAGAAGAGAGAAAACAGAGAACACGAGGATTCACTCACCATAGGCTTTGGCAGGATACGATCTATCTTCTCGAAGTTTTCCCGCTAGAGCACAAAGAGCAGCCGCTAGGAATGCACATAACGATAGAGAAGAGGAAAACAATGGTATTCAAGTCAATGGCGGAGCTATAGGTTAGTCAATCTTTTCACCTATTTCTGTCCTACTGTCTTACAAATTAAATATCTATCACCTTTCGACTATTCTTGTGTCTGTCAACGTAAGAAATATTTCTTTCTCTCTCCTATACAGGTATCTCTGGGTTATCATGGTCCATCAGTAATGTGACCATTATCAATCCGATGATGTCTTTGATCTGTGATGGGAGTGTTGAAGTATGAAAAGTTGGAAACAACGTCAATGTCAGCCCTTGGTCTCTTGGGCGTCGCAGCTGGTTTAGCTTGGATTCACCGTGATAAGCTCCTTGACCCTGAGTGGAGGAAAGAACAACAAGATAATGTCAAAGGTTTCCTCGAGGATGGTAATCAACGACTCGAAGTCGTCCATTCTCAACAGACATCCAACCAACTTGAAGGAAGGTTAGTCCCTTGTCAAAGCGCAGACGATGGGTCGACAGTCGCAGGCCGCCCTTTTGACCAGAAAAAGAACCGATTGAACAAGTCGACGTCAGACGCTTGGGATGACAATCAGACGTTCAGTGATGAATACGGTATGAACCCTTTACTTGGGGACGAACACAAGGGAGAATACTCGGAAAGCGATGGGTGTTTATACTTTGAAAAGCATCCAGGAAAAGGCGGCGGGGGAAATTTCATCAATCGAGTGGTGGATGGAGTGGTCAGGGTCGTCGAGGGATGGCAAAAATGGACCGGGACGAAGTAAAATTCGGGGAATGTGATGTGAAAGATTATCATGGCGTGGATGAAGACGGAATTGGAGATATATCATTCAGAGAGGAAGGAACGAGGATGGAGATATTATTTAAATGAGGAAGGGAGGTTGGAGGAGATCATATCATGTAGAAAATGAAAGTGCATATGCCTACTGTACAATTCCTGATCAAACTTCAACGGCCATCTCGGATGATGCGGCTTCTCGAGCAGCTTTCTTCTTGGCTTCGTATTCGTACCATTGCTGACTGACGTCGTAGTTTCCTGCAGCGTCAGCTACTGCGTCTTTGTATCGCATACAATGACTACTTGTCTCACAAGACAAGCCTGAATGACAAAGCCTATCAAAGGCTGATGGCTCGATTATTGAGACAAATCTCCGCCGAAAGAAAGGGCAAGGCATGAGAGGAATTGAGGAGGTAGCACTACCCATGAAAGATCAGGATGGAAATGGGGAGGAGAGGGAGGCAGGACGCACCGATGAACTCCCACCCATTTTCTCTCACATGATACAAATTACACGTGTTACCGGAAAACGCATCCCTATGACCGGCAGCAATGATACTTCTTCTTCCCAGCTCTTGAGCTTCCTCATCTGATAAATCGTAAGAGTATCCTTGGTCAAGAACACCATAGGCGAAGGTACTTCCTGATCCTACGGAGAAAAGGTCTCCTTTGAGTCGTTGTCCCTCGGAGTCGACGTAGAATAGCGCTGGACCCTATAGCTTAGCCAAGGCCCTCTATATCTCCTCATAGCGCACAATGCAGGGTACTGAAAGGAGACCACGGATCGCAACTGAGCGTCTAGGTGGATAGTGGAGGTTGGGGTATAAGAGACGGGGCTTGGAGGGGGGAGGAATGACGCACAGTTTTGTCCCATCCGCAAATCATGGTACCCATACTCAGCCCCCTACCCTTATAACCATACACGATATTGGAAAGGATTTTCGACGCCGCCGCTACGGAAATACGCTCTTTGTTCCGCAGTTCGTACAATCTGCATCGCATACCGAGATATGTTTCCCTACTTGTCAACATGGTTCTCTCCACGAACTCAGCCTATGTCTGTGACGAGTACCTTCAGAGAATGAATGCAGTTGGTGAAGGGGATATGTAAACTCACCAGTACTGACAATCGGCCGCACCACCGGCCATTGTACCCAGTAGGTAAGGATTGATCTCAATGACCTTTTTGACCGTTCCGGATGCTATGGGTCAGCGTGGGCCTTGGTATTCCGTAGACGTGTGCCACGATGCTATGGCTAAGGAGATAGGCAAGTGGAAACCAAACTCACCGATATACGACCCAGCAGTAGCTCTCGAATCTACAGCTACGATGATACCACCTTTGAATCGAAAAGCCAAGGTAGTCGTACCGTGTGCTAGCTTTATTTTCGCTTCAGGGTTTGACGACATGGAGTCTGTGTAGAGGTTGAGGAAAGCTGTGGGCTGAATGTCAGTGTTGTCCATTCAAATTCCTTCATTCCTATGACACAATCAGTATGTCCTCCCCCCAAGTCGCATCGCTTTCCCCACGATCGACTCAGTATCCTCATGATCTTCCGCGTGGTATCTGTGGAACCCTAACTCAGAGCTGGAGAGAGAGTAGAGTATAGTAATGGCATTTCAATTTACTGTAGTTGATCCCGAGGACTTCTCAAGATCGAGTGACTCGAAATGAAAGCTGAGTAAATGGTAACTCACATCTGGTACTCTAGGAATCTGCATTCCCTTTATACGTCCCATCTCATCCAGGTTACCATACCCTTTCAACTCATCTTCTTCCGTTGTGGGTAGATGGGAAGGGGTAGAGAGATTCTGTATGATAGCGTTCATCTTGTTCTATCTTTCTCTGAACCTGCGGACTCAGATAGTTAGTCGAGAGAGATAGGTGAGTGAGGGAGGTGTAGGTAAGGAGAAGTAATACCCAGTTTGTGGAATGCGTCTTAGTGTAGGGCCGCGTGAGCGTACTCGGTGGAAGGAAATGGGGGGATCATATAAACTTAAAGTCAACCACCAAAGTTCCGACGGAAACGTTCCCTTCCCCACTTTCTCCCCGCAATCGTGTCCCCGGCACTGTACAATGACTCTGCCACCTCCCTATTCACTCTACCTACCACTCATACTCCCATACACTGCTCTCTGTACGGAACGGCCACACATAAGAAGAAAGTTAAGAGAAAGTAACTTAGTAGTATAGAAAGTACTATGCCACGTTCAGGATTACAAACAGAAGTTATCCGTCTGTATCGACAGTGAGACATCTCCCCCACTCTTCTTTATCAGTATCTGACAAGCAGGGGACTAAAGTCAATAATGTCTAAACCTATCGTATGTTACGTTTCACAGGTAGAATCCGTCCTATCATTCAAATCCACTCGAATTTCGAATCCTTGATCCCAAAACTATCTTCCCACCCCATAATCCTCCCTTATGAGCGGCTCGTCCCCAGATATCTGCGCGAGAGATACCCAATTGAGAGAATTCTTGGTTGGAGGTTATTTTCAGAATTGAAGCCGAAGAAGTGTGAAAGATAACAAGATGAAAGGGATAAGGTGTCTGAATGACTTCGAGAGAAGAATGGAAGAACAACAACTTGTGAGAAATAACCTGACGAACAGTCCACAAGAAAAGATTTTTTGATTCATTGGAAATACAACTTCCTTCATCCTCCACTCTCACCTAGAGATTATACAGCAATAGAATATCAGGTAATTCCCATTCTCTACCCTTCGTTATGAGATATGATTGATTTTTTCAGGTACGTACAACTCAATACTTACAGAGCAAAAGTTGATTCTTAGGTATGTATCCTTCGTGAGGAAAGCGGGAGAACTGATGGATAGTTACGCAAAATGACAAGAATGTTAGAGATGATAATTGATCCTAGTGTGAATCGTGTCTCCATTAGTGAAGAAATGGAGAGATGGTGGATTGGACAAGTTCGAAGAGGACGATTGATCTCTACACAAGCCTCAGGATCAGATACTATGTCGTTAAATTCAACACATCCACCCACTTCATCGTCTATAGCTTCGATATCTGCGTCCAGTTCTTCCCTCCATAACCAGTCGTCTACGTCGAGAGAGACACCAGAGTCGTCTATGTCGAGAGATACGCTGGAGTCATCCGCAAGTCATGAAGAAATCAAGAAACCCGTCGATGTCGTCGAGCCGCAGGAAGATAGAGAACAATGGGGTCATAAACTCCCTGGACATGGTGGGACATGATTCATGATTCATGCATCTTACATGATGCATCATAACCATTATATAATCAAATGTCGACTTATACATTTGAAAAGTATGCCGGTAGATATTAGTATGTCGAAACAAATCTTAAACCATCTCAACATCCTCAGCGTCATCCTCATCCTCCCATTCTTCCTCTGCAGGTTTCACACCTTTCTTATCCAATCCCTCTAATAATTCCGCTACATGAGATCCTATTCCCTCATCTGAATATTCCTGCTCTTCATAAAGCTTTGCACACTCCATTAAACTTCTCATCGCCTCTGAGAAACATTCTTCCGGGGTGGACCACACCTCTTCGTTTCCCTTTAGCCCATCTTCTACGTCTATATCCTCCATCCCGACCTTCGGTACATTCCCAGCGATATTTGAAGATCTGGGGTCAATGCCATGGGATGGGATGGCGTTGAGAGAGTGAGGGGAGGTTTCAGGTTGCTGTGGACGACTAGAAGAAAGTGCCTCCCCACGGAGATACAAAGCCCATCCTTCTAGATAAGCACCTTCTACATTGAGTGAATCTTCTTCTCGGATAGTTTGAACTATATCAAGAGCGGGGAGATGGAGATGATGTTCGAGTAATTGACGTGTGAGGTTAAGTCGGACGGGAAGAGCTGGTAAAGATTCGTCGACTTTTAATCAGTTACGTTTCCCAACCTTACCCCCAGACTGCATCTTTGCCCGTGAGAAGATTATCGTCCGCCGGCTAGGAAAATCGCAGGAACATGCTAGACCTTGCTCTGTGTCGTATCTCTAGAATCCTGATAGGCTACAGCGCTGGGAAAGAGGTTGAGAGGTCAGAAAGGCGGTGTGTTTGAGATCATTTGAAAGAGGAGATGAAGAGACACGAGAACACGAATGAACACTCACATGGTTGCTTCTCTTTAATCTCATCGTATAAACCCATAACGACAGTTTCAGCCTCTTCTGTCCTTTGCTGAGACATCCGGATAGAAGCTAGAGATAATCTGACTTCTGGGTCATTAGGTGATATGGAGATTGCTCGGGAGATAAGAGCATCGCAATTGGTTTCGGCGGCATCTTCGAAGCTGAATATGTGAGCTGGACCAGAAGTGTCTTATATATACTGAAAGATGCAGTTTGGTATTTCTGATAGCCTACAGCCCTTCATAGGAACTCAGAAACGTTCCAACATGTGAGAGGAGAAGTGTGACGTCTCATTTCCGGTGTTCCGGGAGATAGGATAACGAAGATGATACATGAATGGAAGGTGACATTGAATTGGAATGAGGTAAACAAAAGAGCTGGTAAAAAATGCTCGGATGGAGATGACGAGGATAGATGAGACAATAGATGAGAGAGAAGGATATGAGAGGAAGGAAGAACAGTAGACATACCATAAATCTGACATCCAAATCTCTATCATAGCCACTAAAGCCGTGACGGCCATTCCTCGCTTCTCAACTTCTTCTTCTTTAGACGATTTACCTCTTTTTAAATCATTCTCTATCATCGCTGCTGCTGTGGAATAATATCCTAAAGCTTCATGTGGGTTTTCGGCACTTTGAGCGAGGTAAAGATAAGGTGAGGGTGTTTGAGGTGGGTTGGGGGTATGGGGAGGGAAAAGGGATAGAAGGTGCTTATGAGGTTAGTCGGTGGCTCTTGATGTGGACCAATACAATGACTTCTCAAGTGGTGAACAATCACGGCACTAGGCAGTTACAAGAAGCTTATGATCTGCCGCGCTGCCATGAGACCGAGGTCAAAAGACTCGTGAAGTGTCAGGAGAGGGAGGTTACGGTCAAAGGTTGAAGAAGTTGAAAAGATATCGAGCAGAAGTTGAGAAGAGGGAAAAGACTCTGGGGAAAAGAAAATCTACCAAAACAAGAAAATGGGATTGGTAATTCCAAAGGTGAGATAACATAATCAAAGACTCACCTCTCTCCCAACATCCTCATCACCACCTTCCAACTCTGCAACCCCCAACAATTCTCTACCTTCAAGATTATCAGGTTGAAGTTGTATCACCTTTTTCAAAGTCTTGATAGCTACTTCGAAATTTGATTGAGCCAAAAGTGAATGAGCTTTTTCTAATACTTGTCAGTCGTGTTCTCGTCATGGGGTGAAGGGTGGAAGAGGGGAGAGGACAGTACCTATGAGAGTGGATACATCTTGAATTGTTGATGGTCCCGGGGTAGGGTTTACCACTTTCGAAACCGACTTTTCTTTTCTACGTTTTGCGCTGACCATCTTTAGTGTTTCTAATATTTGAATCCCTCTCCGTTTGGTATGTCTGTGTACCTGTGTTGATGAGAAAGAAGAACAAGTGCACTAGAGTAGACAAAATTCTTTAGTAGGGGAATGTAAGTCACGTGACCTTAACCTCCTTTCGAAGTTTGAACTTCCAGTCGAAACTTCAACTGAAACTCGCTCGTATCCTGTCGTCATATCATTTATCCAACGGCCGTCAATACGGGTCTATACTTGGTACTATACTAAAGTACTACTGTATACAGCGGTGAATGAAAGACGCCGATGAAGACTCTAAAAGGACGATTTACGACTTCTTCCTCACCCCCATGATACTCAAAATTCTCACTTGACAACGTCCCCTTCTCTACCCTGTCTTTCCGGTATTCTACTACAATGGGCTGTTGCACCGCTGGAACCCTCACGACGGGCGTATCCCCCGAGTTCCGAGAGGTCATCCAATGATGGATACGGAGAATGATCCGATAAACTCCCTGAGGCATTCCGGGGTGGAAGATGAGTGATCCTTGAGGGATGGGTTTCTTGGTAGCGACGATGAGACCATACTTATATACTGATGTTATCAACCACTGACCCATTCTGATCTCTTCTCATTTGATCATATCGATTTCACAACCAGGATGATCTTCAACAACTTATGATACACAATACTTCTACAACAGCTGAAGAAGACAAATAGGCAAAGAAGAGATATGGACATACAACTACGAGATTATGAGAAATGATTGATCTTGATTTGACTTTTTTGATAGAGCGTAGTGAGTATTTCCATTCTATCCTGTCTTCACCTTCCTCCTCTATAATCTTCACGGGGATATTACATCTTGAGTGAGATCGAATGGGAAATCATAAACATGACTGGAGTGGACAGCGGAAAAGAATTGACATAAAGGTACATCATTATCTTTCGTCATACCCCTTATCCTACTCCTTATCACCCATTCTGTCCCTCGTCACCTCACCTCTCTACAAACGAAAAACATTCCGAGTCCAGCATCGATCTCTTTGATGATATGTACGATCATCCGAGCACTTTTACCGATATTAGATACTCAAACTCATTTCGCCATTGTGCAAGAACTTGGAAGAGCTTCTTTATTTTGTCGAGTTGATGCTGTTTTGTAAGTTTTGATTACTCGTAAATGGAAAGAAAAGGATGGCTTGTTGATGAAATAGAGAAGCGTTTTTTAGTACGGCTTTGATAGCTCATCTACCTGTTGTCATATACGTGTGTTTCCTCTCCTTAGCCCTCTTCTTTCTCCTTTTTTCTCCATCTCACATCTTCCCGCCTTTTATTATTCACAACTGTGACTTCCTTGCCTGCTATGATGCCGCCTACCTTTGAAAAGTTCTGGAATCACCTATGATGACCCATCTTTTTTGGTTGTCGTCCAGATGACAGGGAAGATATGCTGAAGCGATAGACTTACAATCACTCTTTCCCCACTTCGACCAATCCCAATCCATCTTCACCTCGTTTATACCTCCTCCTAATCCCTTGGGTGTACGCACTTATACCTACCACACCTCTTCTTATCGACACTCTACTCCATCCCTCCCTCCACGTTTGGTGGGGATATTACTGTCATTCTCCTTCTTCATGGTGGCGATTCGTCCGTTCTCCATCTCTATTACTTCCCATCACAATCTCCCTTCTTTTACTCCTATCACACATTATCAATCTTTATTCTCTTCTTCCTTCTCCAGATCCAACCCTTCGACCTTCTGCACGACATGGGATAAACCTTTTGTATCTTCTCACGGTAATATCGTCAACATGCGGTTACTTAGTGATTGAACAGATAATCGGATGGTCAGCTACTTGGTGGCCTAGAGCAGTGGAAGTTGTTTCTGCTCCTTTGGTTTTCATAGCTTATGGGAGTAATTCGGAAATTTGGATGACTTGGTGGGCCTGGATCAGATTCAGACATCCTCAAACACCAGCCTCTACCTCTACTTCTCCTTCAACACCTTCTACACCTTCATATCCGGAGATGTCAACGGATACATGGGATCCAGAGGTTATCTCTAAGATTTCAGACGGACAATGGAGAAGATCAACTAGAAAAAGTATCATGCGTCAAGAAGAACAACCAAGAAAATATACGAACCCAAAATCCAAACGTATCACAATTCAGGATGAACCAACAAAATCTAAACGTGTAAAAAGGAAAGATAACACTAAATCAAATTTAAACAGATCAAGTAGTTTCTTTTCCGGTCCTCCGATTCTTATCCCACAAACAGGTTTAAAACCTTTCCAACCTCCTTTATCTCAAGATTCAATAGGACCAGAACGATTATGGTTTGGAGATTTTTTAGATCAAAGGGAATCATCAAGAAGTTTGCACATTCCACAAGAATCAGTCTATCCTATGAAGATGGACAACTTTTCTCATTTCACACAAGATGATACGAATGGGTTAAGAGAAATGAGAAGGACCGGCACACCGATGGTGATATCTTCTCAACAGATACCTGATCAGAATAGACCTCATGGATATAGACTCACTATAAGAAATTCGACACCTTCACCATTACCTCCACCAACCATCACTTTAACCAGTGAGAATTCTCAATCTTCTTCTTCACAAGGAGGGTCTCAGGAGGCGGGAGCGTTAAGAGGATTGGGACGACTCGATTCAGTGAAAAGGTCTGAACGAAATGATACAGTGGACATGTCGGATCAATCTGGAATTAAGAGATTAAGAATTGGAAGACAATCTGGTCAGGATGATAAATTGGAAGGAGAGAATGATGAACGATTGAATCCAAGCTATTCTCCCCCATTCACTTATTCTCTCGCATTGACAGAATCCACATCAAACACTTTCGGTCCTCCTCTTACAACGAACATTACTTCATCTGGTGAGATACCAATTAATCATCCGAGAAACCTCATATTGAACAGTGATTCAATCGTCAATATCCAACCGACTTATCTCTCAGTGAACCCTGACACACTTGGCAACAACCCCAATAATCAGTCGAGATCCCT
Organism: Tremella mesenterica DSM 1558; assembly: GCF_000271645.1. NCBI lineage: Eukaryota > Fungi > Basidiomycota > Tremellomycetes > Tremellales > Tremellaceae > Tremella > Tremella mesenterica. Next base: position 797,293 of record NW_006711236.1, on the reverse strand, counting down.
CACTTCGACTCCGAATGCTCAGAACTCGCATCTAGACATATATTCAAAACCACCAAAATACCAATTCCGACAAAGTGGTATCAGTGTCAACGCAAGTATCATCAGTGATCTTTCTCAATATTCACAATCATCTCTCGCTCCTGCAAATAAGATATCTTCCAACTCCCACGATGGAGATCAAGCGATTCCGGGATCATACACCAAGAACGAAACCACCTTAGAGCAAAAGACGGTGATATCCTCTAGGAATGATACTGAGGTGTTTGAAGAGATAAGGAGGGAAGACGATCAAGTCGGTGAAGAATTGTTACCACCCCGATATGGGAAATATGAAGGAAGTGAGGTTTCTTATGCTACAGGAGGGACTTTCGGCTTGATACGTGGTACGTCGGGACGGGATGATGGAGGGAGGAGTACGAGTTTCAGGGATAGAAGTGGGAGATTCTGAGTAATCCCAGACTTCTGACTTTAGCGTAAGATGAGTTCTCACGGAAACTGGACGAGGACGAATAGAAACTAAAGGTGAAATGGATACGTTGGGGTCTCAGCCTGAGGACAAGGGGAATGAAGGATGATACGACGGATATAGATCAAGTACAGGTGAAAGAGCAGACAAAAGGGGGAAAACCAAAGTACAAACGATTCTAGTGAAAACATGCATGTTGTATGTGATTGTACACTGTACACCTTGATCCCATTAATTCCGTATTCCTATGCCATGCTGATGAGTTTGATGAGTGTGATGAAGATGATGCTAGGTATTCTACAACCACGGTTGCCAACCTTGTCATCAGCCAAATTATTGAACCTAGGTCAGAATCTCATTCGAAGATATCCACCAACCAACCCTGTCGATATAGTTGATAGAAAGGCGAGGGTTCATATAATTTTATATGTCCAGTGATAGAATTTATGTAGGAATCAATGAGAGGGGTGGAAGAACCTGGTACTAGACGGGGGAAAGCACGTATCACTCACCAACAAAGATTTTCGACAAATTCTCTACATCCCTCGCTTCTTGTATCAATTGATTAACACTATATTCCACACTTGAATCTTGTCTCAATTTATTTCTGACCCTAGCTAATATCCTATCTGCTTTATCTTGCGCTGTTATGGAATTTCTACCAATATCGGCTTTACGTCCTCCTTGAGCTCTCTGTAATTTTTCAGAATCTGCCGTCCTATTTTGATCAACAAATCGACCTCACGTAACCCACACCTCTTTGTGATCTACTTCATATATGGCCATCTCTTCGCTTACGAGATATGTGAACAAATTCATGTGTGATCAGTGTTCAGTGGATGATCAGAGGACGTGTTTGAAGGAAACTCGAGAGGATGGAGAGAAGGGGACGACTCACCAAGCATAAAGCGGATCATGCTTGAAAACTTCTAACACTGTCAAGATCAAATCACTTGATTCTCTCATCACTCTCAGAGTATGTTCCGAACATCGTCTGAATGTCCCTTCAACACCTGTAATGCCGAATCCATCAACTATATCGTTTGTCAATCTAAATGGGACCTTTTCGGGAATTCGTAACCTTCTTCCCTGTTTGTCAATTTCACATATCGCCCAGCCCTCGCGGTCTCCTTCTAGAAAACATTGGCGTGTATCGAGTGTACCGGCTTCCGTGAACGAAGGGATATGTGGAGAGGTGGAGGGAGGAGAAAAAGGGGTGAGGGTAAAGAGGCAGGAAGGTGTAAGGACATGAATGCAGGTAGGAGGACAGAAGGTATACAAAGACGACCACTCACCTCCTCAAACACAATACCAAAGTCAATATGTACCAACTCTCCTTGTACCTGATCAATGAGGATATTAGAACAATGTCGATCTCCTATACCCAATACATGTCCCACCATGGAGGTCACAGCGACAGAGCGGGAATAATTCAATCGCATAGCAAACCAAGCCATGGGATCTTTATGTCGTTCAGTGAAGAAATGTCTCATGACAGGTCGGAATTGACTGATCAACTTGCGATAGACTTCTGTCATTTTGGGAGAATTAAAATCACGTTCTTGTACCGTGTGCAGCTGTTTTCGCATGCTGTCAGGGGAATGATCGATATCTTTGCGGTATCTGAAATTCAGCGTCAACTTCATATTTCACCTGATTCAAATCCTGAGCCTGAGAATTCGTCATATGGGGGATTGATGCCAATTCTCTTGATGTCACTGAGAAGAGAAACCCAGGCCATATTGCGAACAGGGAAATGAGCAGGAAGAACAGGACGAAAGCGTATTAGAGGATGATTTGGTATTGTGAGAGGATTTAGACAAGACATGCGAGACAAGCGAGGCGAAAAGACTCACCTCTCATGAGCTGGCTTTAACCAATCTCCTATCGCCTGACCATTCGAAACGAACTCTATCACTCCTGTCCTGTTCCAAAGCGGTATGACATTATAAGTTCTGAATCTTAAATTCCGACTTTTCGTTTTCCTATCCCTAGCTAGTAAATCGTTTGTCATTTCGAAGACTTGTTCCATTACGGCGTCTTGTCGTACTTCATCTTCACCTTTGAACTGTTCATCAGTTCACCATACAAGGTTCAGCTACGACCCATCTACCACTTCTCCCTGCAGCCATTTACGTTTCTTTCATCATGGCCAGTGTGCCCACTTCTGAGTATTAGATAAAGCAGGAAAGGGAGAGGGCGAGTAAAAGGAGTATGAAGAGGAAGAGGAAGAGGGAGGGGTAGTGACTGTTCTAAATAGACTCCAAACTCGAGGGATGAGTTTCGAAATAAGGGGGATGAAACTCTTTACTCACCAACTGATAATGCTGTTTCCCTAAAGAATCCAAGCAAGTCATTCGTTTAGGTCTATGTATCCCACCCAAAAGTCTATATCTCTTTCTATACCTTATCAAAGTCGGTACGTCCCCATATTTTCCCGTTTGATCAACAACAGGTACTATAGTAGGTATTGGTATATTAACCTTTACCAAACCATCCAAAGGACAACCTTGTGGAAGTCCATATTCACCTTCTTTCGTACTTTTCACATCTGCCGGTTCTTTATATAAACACCAAGGTACAGCAGCATCTGCAAATACTTTCATTTGAACAATTGCCATTTTCGCCAGAGGATGAGTAGTAGTATCATCTGTCGCTGATATTTGTTGTAAAACTTGTACTGCTGCAGGACCACGACCTTCTGCTCCTATATCCGATTGACGAGGTCCAGATTTTGAAGGTTTTACACCATTGGCAAGAGTTATAATTTGATATAAGATATGAAATGGATGTTCCATTGCTATTCTCGTTACCAGATTATTCAAAGAATTATTGAAATTGGTTGGTGATTTAGGTCGATTAAGTCTGGCTGATAATTGAGGTCCTAAGAATATAAATTTATGAGAAGGTATTCGATTTAAACTGAAAGCGAAAGTTTTATTCACTTCTTCATCTCCATCATGTTCTAACCAAAGTGAACATAAACGTGTCATGGAATCATCAAATTCATTAGAATTCGTTAAAGCCGATGCGAACATTCGTAGTGCCGTCTTGACATAAGTTCGGATTTCAGTTTGTAACGCTTCTAAAGCAGCTTCATCTTCTTGAGCTTCTTTAATACGCGCTTCTAATGCACTGGAAGATGAATGTTTCCCTTTGGATGACTTGGCCAATGTGGCGGATAATTCAGCGACGGAAGGGTTGGTTTTAGCGTAGATACGTAATCTTTCAAGTTCAGAGGAAGTATGATGAGATATGTATTGTCGATGTGCGAAACAAGCGTATTCGTGACTCAGTCTAGCGGTTTCTTTCTCGTCTAGATGATGTCGTGTAGCCAAAGAGCATGCTTCCTCGAACAACGCTTTGACATCTTGAGCAGGTTTCATCTGTGCGACAGAACTCCAATGAGCCTGATAATCAGTTTCGACCTCACCACACCGCAGGTGGGTTCGTAATCACAGAAAAGGCTTGCGACGATACCACAGGAATGAAGTCGCAACTTCGTGGTTAAGAAGGAAAACCCAATTTGACTCACTATTCTACCCATCAACACTGCCAAACGGGTCTCACGACCTCCTTCAGGTTTGATGACTTTTGCCATTTGTTCCGTATGTCTAGTCGCCAAAGCATATTCGCCCATGGACCACAAAACATGTCCGAATTCATCATCTGCAGATGTCGAAGGTGTTTGATCCTTCTCGAGATGTCTGACGGCGGTTATGGTGTTCATGGCAGCTTGACGATTCCCATCTTCCCTCGCCATCTCACTCAGACGGATCCGACAGGATTTCTCCAATTGTCGAAGTGTGTCGAATTGTGGGTTGGTAAGATCTCCAAACAATTGTTGGTTCTCACGAGATTTAGCAGCGGAGATCAACGACAAACGAGTAGACATGAGTCTTTCACACTCTCGAAAGCTAACATCAGCTCATCTTTTTCTCACGCAAATGGATCAGAGAAGCTTACCCAAAGACGGAGGGAAGGACGGTGAGACCAGTAAGGACAGAGCTTTCTGAATCACCTTCCGCCAAAGCTTTTTGAGTGGCAGGTTCGAGCCAATGAGCTATTTCTCTCAAACATAAAAGATTGTTGGTTGTTTGCTTCACTTGTGCCATTCTTTCCATTCCCAATCCACGTAATTGCGTCATACCATCAGTCAAAGCTTCCTGAACGGCTTTTGTAGCAGCTGCGAGGTCTCTATCCCGATGAACGGCCCTCAATGCTTTGTAGAACGCTCTTTCGGCAGTCTTGTCAGATTCGAGAGGTAAATTCCAATCACCAGTACGCCAAGCCAGCTCCAAACCAAGAGAGTCAGAGCCGGGAGTTTTGGTAGATTTACGTGAGGTGGCAAGAATATCAGAAGCCAATGAATCGAATCCTATATCATGTAGATTGTTGATAATGTTCAGAGGTCTTGATTGGGATTGTAGGTTAGATCCTATGGAAGCTTGGTAATTTGCACCATTGATACCGAATGCTCGCCAGTGTTCTCCTTCATGTTCCAATCGACGTATCAAGGCACTTTCAAGATCTGTAGCTTGGATACCGTAGAAACCATCGGGATCTTCGACATTGCTGTAGATTTCGTACATTATCTCAGAAATCAGCAATCTCTAAACGAAGTGAGTAATGATGAACGTACTTTTTGTACTCGTTGACTTGTGAGGTCAAGATTGACCGAAGAATCATCCAACGAAGACTCGAGGAACATGAGAGCAGTGGTATATGCTCCACACTTGATAGCGGCTTCGCTAAGTAATATGGGATCGATTTTAAGCCATGAAGCAAATGACAATGGATCTTTACGATACGGAGGACGAGAATGTCGGAGATGTAGAATAACGTTTAATATCATTTCTATGGTTTCTGTTGCCACCATAGATGATTGAAGTACCGCGGTGAAATACTGAGAGAGTATATGGACTTGATCTTCCGTCGTTCGAGAATGTTTTGCGACGTGGGTCAAGATAGCTTGCACTAGCCATGGCAGGAATGTTTTCACTTGACTTCCTTCTGCTTTCAAGAGTGGAACAATACAAGGGAAGATCTTGTCTTCTATTCCTAATACTTGAGCTACGAACACGGACAGCTCCTTACACCAGACATTTGGCCGAGAGGAAAGCTTGATCCAATCGTTGGACTCTGAAAGCATCCCAAGGTTCTTGTGTTCATCCGTTTGATGAGATAGAGGAGAGGGGATCAGGAGTGAGACTTGATCGTTCAAATCTCCCGGGAGTCGATTCCGATCCACCGCATCTGATATATGCGGTAACATTGCCGACAACACTCGTATCGCTGTATCTCGAAGATCAACATTTTTGGAAGGCAGAAGTTGACCTATCAGAGTGACGAATACGATTTTGATCATAGTTAATGGTTCGGAAGAATATCGTTGACGGATAGTATCGATTATAGGATCTCGTAACAAACCTGAGATGGCATCTAAACTAGGAGCGGCAACTTGACCTTCAGAGTGATATAGCAAATCGAGAAAAGCCAGAGTTCCTCCATGTTCGTACGTTCCCATGGGTAGATTACGCTTGATGATCCAAAATATGTCAGTCTTGAAAGACTGATTATGAGTCGAGGTGGTGGCGACCAACTGTTTACAGATCTGCAAAGCATCAGGGGACGATTGATTTGATAAGAGTTGAATGAGGTCAGCAGAGTTGGGAGGGGACCAATCTGAAAGTGTTACACCTAAGTCAGGTGGCCATAGGATGTGAGCCATCTCTAAAGAGGTACGTAGAACACCGATTTTCTTCCAGGAGGATATTGATTGACCGATCCAATCACGTATAGCCACGAGACATTCTTCGTGGGCTTCTTGTTTCAGTATGGAAGAGTAGACCTCACCAAGATTGATGAGCAAGTCCGGTAATGCTTGAGTGGGACCGGTGACGTGTGGGATCTGATTGAACGCCCATATGAAGATTGAAAGAGCCGAAGGCCAAATGCGTTCGAATGGTAAGAGATGGATCATTTCTCTCATTAAGCTCTCCAGGATGACGGACTTCTTGTATTCGATATTATAGATTGAAATGGCCACGGCGATAGATCGAAGATATCGAAGTTGTTCTTGAACGAGGAGAGAAGAGTGAATGGCTTTGGACAGACTAAGAACGGCATTGAAGACGATCTTTGAGCGTGATATACGAGGAAATTGTTGATGCCATACTTGGAGACATTGTAGGAGTGATACGACATCAATGGCAGGATCTAAGAATGTCACACTCTCTTCCATCTCTTTCTCCTGCACGAGAAGATCCGAGTAAATCTGGGTCACTTGTGCTTCAAGTCCTACTTGCTCCATGGATGTGACCGCATGTACAACATCAGGTTCCACAGCTAGGATATCGAACAATCGTATGACGACCAATTCTTCTTTTCCTTTGCACAATATATCCAGATTACCACCGACTCCCTTATCTAGAACCGACTTTAGGTGGGAGAGTATGACATCAGGTGCTTTAAAGGGTTTTCCGCTTAATGCGTTCTCACCGGATATGATAGCCCCAATGGAGTCGAATTGCCATTCAAGAGTTTGTCGCACATTGACTTCCGCTACTGAACACAGGTGAGAATAATAGTCTCCCTTACCTTTCGCGATGATCGTCGGACCTGTTATTTCCAGCCACCAAGTCGCTTGATCTTTCTGTGATTTCCAGCCGAATAGATGATAAGGTAATCGTAATGCGTCTTGACCAGTTTGAAGGAGACTATGAATGGTTATAGAAGCATAGGGTTTGAGTAATTCCGGGACAGATTTAAATCCCAATCTATTTGCCACGTTTTGAAAACCGATACGAATATGTTCATTGACAGCTTCTGTAGATAAGGGGATCTCGAGTAAATGATACAATGCTACGGGTCGTAAAGTCGAAGAAGACAGACAACAATTAAGTTTCCAGAGAAGATGAGTAAGGAAAGAGTTCCAATGAGAGATTAAACCTGGTTGTTTCCCCAAAGCGGAGAAATAATAGTGCATCTCTTTCGATGGACCCACTTTCAAATGATGTAATGCGGCTGAGGCTGAAGTCGCTGCTCGAAACCTGACACGGGCGTCGATATCAACAAGTGCGTCTGCGGCGTAAGTTGAGGGTGTGTCGTCGGTGGATCCATCTACTTCCATGCTATCGGGTCGGAGTTCGTGCCACGTTGAAAGAGATGGGTCTAGTTCAACATAACGATCAAATAATCTCAAAAGTTCAAGTCGGGTTTGCCAAGCGGGTATCTGACCTCTGGCGATTTTAGTTTGCATGAACTTGATCAAATGTATCGATCGCTCGCCAATGTCACTATCTTTGGAATCGGCTTCTAACCATACTGAAGCAGAACAGCCGATGAAGGAGAGGGCGAGTTGAAGCAGTCGTGTGTCCCGACTGTACGCATAAGTCGTCAACACTTCTTCGATGGCGGCAAGGATGTGATCGACGGCGTCCAAAGTGAGACGAAGTCGTCCGTTGGATACAGCCTCAGTGACGAGTTCTCCCAATTGGATGAAGCGGGGACCTTCCGAAGCCAAGAGGGCGTTGAGAAGGGCCAGGTCTTTCACCGGAAGAGAAGAGACAATGTTGAGCTTAAGACCGTCTAAACGAAAGTCGGTTATACATTTCAATAACGCGGTCGAAGTACGTTGACATTCCAATGCTTCTGCAGAAGGTGGCATAGCTTCGGTATCGGCGAGCTTGACGGCGCCAAAATTATCCTCGTTCGACGTATCAACAGCATTGGGAGTGACGATACTGGCGGTACGATAATCTTGAATTAACTCTTGACAGATGTCAAGCAACCCCATGAGAAGACTTTGCACCTGGTCCATCAGCTCGCCACACTGAGGTAATGCATGGACTCACCCCATCCATCCTCCAAATCACGCTTTGGAGAGTGATTAGCTCGGTCCCGCTGAACTGAGTGGGTTGTATCTGTGTCTGTTTCTGCATTTCACGTTGGGTCAAGGGAGGGAGCAAGGACAAACAGTTGAGACTTATGCCGGACATCTCCTGTGGTCGGAGTAAGATGGGCCAGGTGACGGCAGGGTCTTCGGCTGCGGTAGTGGTAAGAGGTTTCAGTCCAGACCATACTAGTAGGAGAGCAGGAATGGGCACATTGGTAGACTTCAGGTGAGGTTGAAGAGCGCCGAGGATCTCCGAACATGATTGAAGACAAGATGGATCAGGTTGTAATGCGTTCAATTGGAGAGTTGCTTGAAAGCTGAGGGCAAGAACAACCACGTCGACAGCTCGACGTATCCGTTCGGGTGATGTTGCTACATGCACATTTGGATCGCTGATATCGGCATGAAGTGTTTGTAACAGATTGGTGAGAAAGGATGAGCATTTCATGTGCCGGTCGAGTAAAGGTGAGAGGGACTCATTCTGGGACCACGCGGGACTTGCGCTCATTATAGAAGCAGGGGACGGGGAGGATAGTGTCACTTGTTCGATGGGTGGGATTCGTCCGTCTAAGATGTAGTCACGGAGGTTCCGAGTCCCAGCCTCATGCATGTATCGAGTAACGATAGGACAGTCGGGAAGCATTTCGTCAGTCTTCGGATAAGAAATTTCGTGATGCACCAACCCACACGAGACATTGATGAGTTGAAGGATATGACTAGGTGAAGTCTGAGGTAGTCTCGTCTTGCCTTTACCAATATTCACAGGATCCCATACTTCAAGCCATCGAATCACCCGATCCTCGAGATTGAGGGAGTAAAGCGAAGAATCAGATTTTGCTATTCGTAGTGCAGTCGAGAGAAATTCGCAAACAGAGTCGAATGGGTATGGTGGGGGCTGTACCTCCAGATTTTGTAACAGACCTCGAATGTCTTCACCAACTCTGGCACGATCAAGTGTATCGATCGATATGAGAGTGTTGGCTGCTAGACAAGCTGTCCTTGAGATGGATACAAGAGAGATTTTCCTTATTGCATGTGTCCAAATGCGCGTGAAGACCTCAGAGTTGACTTGAGGCTGATGGGGAAGAGAAACGGAAGATAATGGGGGGACGTCGTCCATTGACGAGGGAGTCGTGATAATTGAACAAAGTGCGGAAAGTCCAACGAAAGCCCACGCTTGTAAGGGCTCGTAGGGGTTGTCGAGGAGATCGATCAAAGTCACTTGGATCTCCTTCATGGAAGCAGGTAAAAGCTGATGAGAGTGTCGTTCGAGTAAGAAGATGACCACTTGCAGACAGAGCAATTTGGAAGCAGGGCTTCCCGTCTGGGCACCGGAGAGGAGAGCATTGATGGGATCTACAGTCTCCACTCTGCGTCGCTTGAAAACAGGTTCAGAAGAGTCTGAAATGGAATAGACTTGTCCAACATGCAGCTGTATTGCTTCAGCTGTCTGGGTGTCGTTCGACTAAAAGATACTCACAAAGATTACACAATCCGCATATAGCTCGAGAATGACCCAGCTCATAGCGCATTCATGTGAGAAGTCGAATCCAGCCTATCAGAGTAAGTATTATCAAAGCAAAGAGGTCATGATCATACGTACCGTCATTGTGCTCGTCTCGAAGGGCTGACAATTTCCCTCAGGATGAGACTTCGCGGACAGACATGAGGGTGTATGCAATCGAATAACGTTGAGGTCCAATGGTTGTATACCATTCCTATTACTCGTCTCTTTAGCCAATCCATCCGCCAATTTTCCCAAAATGTCCCTCATATCTCCTGCGTCATAACCCCCGTTCAATGAAGAATGTGTCACGAAAGGCAGAAGGATTCTGAGAGTGATGACTAATTGTTCTCGCAGTACCTTGTTTCTCGTGCCCCAGAGAGTGACCAAATGTGGTAGTAACTTTCTTCCCATATCGACCATCTCTTTGCTACAATTGAACTCGAATTCCGCTAAGACGATGTCACACGCTCGTAATATCGGTAGATGCAATGGTGTTTCAATTGGATTCTGTAAGAAGAACCGATGTATCTTGACCAAAACTGTATTACCGATACTTCCACCCTCTTTATCTGTTCCAATTGACGGAAGAGGAGGTATGATAGGAGCTGAAGGACTGGAAAGTAAAATAGGAATGAGTAATGCTAATTCCGCTTTTGCTTGAGTTGTTGTCGGTCTATTCCTAACACTCGAATCCATTTGAGTGATGAGTGTGTTCGTTCTTCCTTCTTCTAATTCAATCTCTTCAATCTTCTCATCTTCCCATTCGAATTCCACAGAGATCTCATCGTTGAGCATCACCGCCCAACATATGCCCAAGAGCATTTTCAGACTTTCTTGATCCAACCCGTTCAGATGAGGCGGATAAGAGAGAAGTTTATTGAGAGCTTTGGCATAATCGAGAGATGAAGGTTGAAATAAAGATGTACCGTGGACGAGAAGAGAAACCAAATGACTGAATAGAGTCATGAAAGGTTTTTTCGAAATGAGATGAACTGAACGTTCTGTCATCCATCGAACGAGGGAAATAGCATCTGCCAATCTTTTCTCAGCTGAGATATATCAGTATTGAGATCAATTTTGATAAGTAAGAAAGATCTGACCTTGTAATGTGGAAGTTTTTGCATCTCTTCGAGTGGTAACTTTCTTCTCCAGGACGACAACTTGGAACATACATTGGAAGAGAGCTATCCAACCTGCTCCGCTATCCCTGGCTGCATATTCCTGAAAGGATAGAAGGTTCTCAGGATTAGAGAATATCTCTCGGACATGTTCAGCACCTTGAGAACGATCTTTGATCTTATCAGAGTTGTATAATCGAAGGGCGGATTGTAAACCCGATACGGTATTCATGGTGAGGTATCATGACCTCTGGAGTGGGGTCAGTCTCAGGCCTGCAGCATCACTTCCATGAACGATTAACTCACCTGATGTTGATACACTCTCATTCACATACCTCGATTCTTCTCAAGTGCAGCCTTGACCTATGGTTCAGGAAGGGAAGTTGAAAAGTGTACCTTTGAAGAGAAGAAGGGTGGAAAGTGGAAAGATAGTCGCGAAAAATCAAGTGAGTAGAAGTGAATCCCTTCCTTTCCATCCATCCATCACTTTACCCTCCACACTATCATCCTGCATAACACAAGTATACACTTTTCGACTTCAAGCAGACCTATTGAGACTCTCATAGAACACCAAACCCTAGGGCGTGATCCATGATGGACGCCGAAGAAGATTTGACACGAATATGGGCCCTCGTCGGTCAACTGTCCGGTGAGTTTCTCTCTACTGACATCTCATGTCCTCATCCATCCCCCGTGACCTCAAATGATATGTATAGCGGGAACTGACAAATAGAACAGTTGCAAACTAACCGAGCACTCGTCCTTCAACTCAAAGCGAAGAGTGAAAATGTCAAAGGTCAAGCAACACATGTAGGAACTGGATTCCCTTTAAGACGATTCAATCTTGATATTTCAAATGGCGAGTTTTTACCTGTTTAGGTCTTTCATTGTACTCCCTACCTAACTTCAATGAAGCGTATATTCACTGCATACTACGAGGATAACGAAAAGACTCCATTGTATGTTGCAGGACAAATTGATAAAGTAGCGGTATGTAAGAAGAACTGACAGAATAGAAGAATTTACTTCTGAATTAGAACAATTCGCCGCTCATCTAGTATTGGAAAACCAATATCTTCAAAATGAGAATAAACAGCTTAATCAATTGTTGAAGGAATACGAACAGACTTTGGAGACTGTCATGGGAAAGTTCAGGGGTGTAGCTGTGAGTTTTTGTCTATCTCAATCTGTCGTATCTTCCTTCTCTGTTTTACCTTGTTGTCAGAGGTGCTTTTTGTCATACATTTGATCATCTTTCTTCCTTCGACTGAACCGCCCTCTCGAGTCCGTGTATACGTCACCTTATACCCTACCATGTCGCCTTTCACCAGCGAGAGACACTTCTTCTTCCTCAACATGACGTACGACGGTCAAGCTTGGTAGTTTAGTCCCCAAGTTCAACACAAATCTTTATTTTGGTCATGTTGGCATACAGGGTCCCCGGACGTCGAGGTCAATACATTCCAATCAGATAGAAATGTTACGTTCAACCATTGACACAGTCATTGTCAATATATAAGATTCTTTTATGTTAACTTTCACAGTTCTCAAGCCAACAACATGATCTCTCCCTTCATTCATATTATACATCATTACTACAACAATTACAAACGGCTCATTCATCCGCTCAACTTCACGATAACACTTCCCTTTCTTTACTCCTCACTAGACTTTCAACATTACTTCGTTCGGCTTTACGATCATTAGGAGGAGAAGAAACAGATATGGAATTAGTATCACAATTACCTGGTTTACTCATGCCTGATGGTCATGTGAAATTTGATTCACCTATTGCGTCACCTGATCATTCGATGAATAACAATAATCCGATTTTACCGAATCCTTTACCTCTTTCTACGATTACATCAAACCAGATGATTCATTCCGACCCATCTAATCAACCCATCCATCCCAATCAACCCAACGCTCCTATTCAACCTATCCAATCCAACACACTTAATCAACCTATTCAATCCAACAAACCAAATCATCCCCTACAATCAGGTCATACAACTACAAATCAAACAACACCAACTCCCAAAACCCCATTGCAACACCAAGGTTTTCTACCAGGATCTAAAGGTGGTTACGCAGGTAACGAAGGTCAACAAGATTGGGCTTTAGAAAGAGAAGCAGAGATACTTCGATTAGAATTCGAAAATTCAGAATTACGTAAATTGTTAGGTTTGGCAGAAGGTTCAGGATCAGATGTAGAAGAAGAAGCCAAACATATTTTAGATTTTGCAAATTTTGAACGAGAAGATGGTAGAAAGAAAAGTTTGACTATTGAAGAACTTCAAGCTGATGCTGAGAAAGAAGAGGAAGAAGCTAAATTAGGAGTTAAATTGGATCAAGCTATGGAAAGAGCTGTTATGGATGTTTCGGTTAGTATGGGGGGTGATGAACCTCTTGAAGAGGTTATAGAGGGGTAGTAGTTACACCTTATGATATTTCTTCATTAGTCCCTCGTTGGTCTCGTTGGATTCTGGTCAGGGATGAAGTAGGCATGATTTATGAACTTTGGACGGATACCATGTTATGACAGGTGGAATGAAATGTATCGACATATGGCTGAATCGGTTCCCTGGGATGAAGAAGCAGCGGAGACGCAGCGAAGAAGCAATGAACAAGGGGGAGAGGAAAGAGGTTTACATGTGAGCAAGAAATGGTCATGTTATGTTCTTGTATACAATGATGCATGCTATACCTCGACCTCTTCATGTGCTCATGGCAACATTACCTTCTCCACCACCTCCACCTCCAGTACCTTCCCCCACCCCAATCTGTTCTTCTTTCGTTCCACCTAGTTCTAGCGTACGCAACAGTTCGTCCAACTCAGAAGGTCGATAGATCTTCGCTAACGGTTGTCCAGTCTCAGGATGTAATGTCATGGTTGCAAATTCCACTGTTGATCAACAACTTGATTCCCCAAAGACGGACATTTTCAAGATAGGGAAAACAAAGCAGTATTTTATTTCATTTTGCACACGAAAAGAATCATAGGAACTTAGTTTGAAAGGAGTGAAAAGAGAAGAGAGAAGAGTGAAGAGAGAAGAGAGAAGAGAGAAGGGAGAAGGGAGAAGAAAGAAAGAAAACTGACACTTTTCACTACTCAATTTAATAGAATCCATAGTTTTACTCATCGTCTTCAAACATAAACTCTTTGCATCTTCCAAGCTCAAATCATCCTTGTAATCCTGTTTCAACAGACTTGTGGCGGAAGAATGATTTGCACCTATACAAGTTGCTTTCCATCCGGAATAATTACCAGATGGATCGGATTGATAGAGTTGGAAACCGTACAAAGCGTCCCAGCCGATATAGATGAGGGAAACACCGAATGGTCGAAGACCTGTGTATTAGGACGTATTTCTGTATACTGTATATCATATTCAATGTCATTCCTTCATACATCGAGGGTGTGACATATATAGCCACATCAGGAGCTCAACGATCGGAATGAGGAGTGACGAGGAGATATAGGGGGAGGGTGAAAGGACTAGGAGTGAAGTCTCGACATACCACCAAATTGGGTATATCCCTGCTTCATATCACACAATCTCTGGACCAACAACTCCACAGGGATGTCTTCATTGTACGAGAACAAATATTGTTGAGCTCTGTTCCTGGCAAAGTTGACCAAAGAATTGGCATCGGAAGTGATACCTGCCAAACCTGCCAGAATGTTGCTGAAAGTCAGCTTTGACGACTTCAAACTTAAGAAGTAATGGATTCTGAAAGGGATTACACATGACAACGCCCACCGACACTCAACAACCGACATAAGGTGTTGATTGGTGATTGGAAGTCACACGGCGATTTCCATTGAGAGTAGGACAGACGATGAGGAGTACGAGTGGACACTCACTTATTCAACAAGAAGATCTTTTCGCCTCCACCTCCCATCCAAGCTTCGGCACCTTCACCCCCCATACCTTCTCCCCCAGGGGCAAGGGAAAGATCGAGTAATTTCCCCGTTACTTTCTATGACTATCAGTACGAGGACATTATACAAGAGAGGAGGTGGTACCTTTTCAGCAGCAATGGCTATACCTTCTTTTGATAAGACGGCGAGGACGGTACCGGCGTGAGAGATGGCTTCCATTGCATATTCGACTTGGTACAATCGACCTAGACATCAATGATGTCTCCTGTCAAACAATGGATTGAACATACCTTCCGGAGAGAAGATGGTTGTTCTACCTAATATAGTCAGCTAGGCATATCGCCAGAGATCATGCCAGCTTACTGTCATATCTACGAGCCTGACTTGTTAGCAGGAGACTTTGAGAGTTTCGTTACAACTCACCATGATGGGAAGACAGAACGAGCGGAGAGGAGAGAAGCTATAGGTGAGAGTATATGATGACTATCTGGCTACTCCAACGGTCACTATCACTATCCCTAAGAGGAGTTGAGGAAGGTAGTATAGGGGCGAGTGAGAGAGGCGAGTAGTAGTGCAGTAGTGGTGGAATGCACAGAGAGAGCTCAACGCTGACGAGGAACATTGAACGCGTGAGCGGTTCATCTTTACGTAATACCACGTGCCGGAAAAGCGGATACTGAGTTGATCTCCGTCACCACCCACACGATCGGGGCGCAGGTTGAATACGAGTGTGTAGTAGGCCCAAAGTGTCTTCTCCATGTCGACCATGTCACTTTGAGGAAACGACCAAGGCATCCTATGTCAACAGCACCACCGCGCACTTCAACAGGTAGAGATTCGGCCTGAAATGGCTCCTGTATCACCCACCGCCGCGGAAGAGTACGAACTTCCAGAGCTCGATTACGACCATGACGACCTGCATCCACCTGAAGACGAAGAACATGCTCGGTTGCTCCAGACCCAGAAACCACCCCCGGAAGAGGGTAAGCCTGTCATAGAAGATTCGGATGAAAGACCGCTCCTTGGAGAGCTAGATCAGGAGGTGATTGGTAAAGGAACAAAGGTCGAGCAGCTCATAGCCACAGTGAGCTGGTGAATCTTCATCCAAGTTGAAAGCTGACAGTATAGACCGTACCTACCACCGATGACACTTCCTTACCGACTTTAACACCTCGAGTGGTGATCCTAGGTAGTGCTTTTTGCGCTTTAGGAGCTTCAGCTTCTCAAGTCTTTTACTTTAAATCCAACGCTCCGTCTTTCTCGGCTTATTTCGTCATCCTCGTCACATATCCCCTCGGACATCTTTTGGCCAATGAAAGACTAGTGAAGCGTGGGAAAAGATGGATGGGATTAGATTTGAATCCTGGAAAATTCAGTATAAAAGAAGCTCTTCTCGTCAGGTAAGCTGACCTTCCTGCTGGATGATAAGATTATGAGCTTAGTTGAATCAGTGTGATCTTCTCATCTGGATCATCTTCTGCATACGCAGCGGACATATTGGCAATTATGGATCTTTATTATAAAACACCACTTCCTGCTCTTCCTTCAATAGCTCTTTTACTCACTACACAATGTGTCGGTTTTGGTTTAGCAGGTCAGTAATCACTCTCTCATAATTGGTCAACTGATAAATAGGAATGGTACATTCCCTTCTGGTCTCTCCTCCAGCTATGTACTGGCCAGCCAACCTCGTCACTGTTCAACTGTTTACGACTCTCTACTCTTCATCCTCCACAGCTTTATCAGCTTCTGCGAAACTCCTTACCGTACGTCGATTACGGATATTCTTATTGATCTTCGCTATGACTTGGGCGTATCAATTTCTCCCTTCTCTCTTGTTCCCCACTCTTACCAGTGTGGCGGTTTTGTGTTTGTTGGATAATAAAAGTTGGTGGTTGAGGGTATTGGGAAGTGGTTATGATGGGTTTGGAATGTTAGACTTTAGTTTCGATTGGAGTTCTGTAGGGATGAGTGGACCTTTGTTTACACCTCTTTGGGCTTTGACCAACTTTTTTGGTGGAATGATTGGAATGATATGGATCGTAAGTCAAGTCAATCGGCACGATACTCCAGAGTTGATTTCTCAAGGTAACGCCATTGATGCTTTTGTTTAATTTTTGGTCTGTTCTCATTTCTCACATTATCTTCAATACATCTGATATAGTAGGGATGCCAGAGAATTTCCTTCACCCGTTTCAGCTGGACTATTCAATTCGACTTTCCAAAAGTAAGTTGGCTGTTCAATCTCTGGGATACAGCTTACAAAATAGATTCGACGTGACCTCTGTTCTCAATTCTGATCTGTCATTGGACATCCAAAAATGGGAAGAAGCTAAACCTCTTTTGTTAACACCTCATTTGTGAGTCTACCTCACTTGTACAGTATTCTCTTCCAACAAATCTGACAATAGTGCACTCACCTACGCTTTATCTTTCGCATCTCTATCCAGCGTCTTAGTTCATGTTTGGCTTTGGCACTGGGACGAGATCAAACTTGGTAATTTCCTTCTTTCCTTACAATGTATCGTGCTGATCATGAAGCTATGTCTAATAGGAAAGAGTTGAATGACCCTCATAAGTCAGTCCCTGATGAGATACAAAGCTTCAAGGAACACGTTGACGGACTAGTAAGCTTATGCGATCATATCGACCCGTTCCTCAATCTTGGTACATGGGACTTCTAGCTGTTAACTTTGGTATTGCCGGTCAGTCCATTCAGTCTACCTTCATACGTGTATTCGATAATTGACATATAGTCATACTTGTCAAAACCACCCCTTTGCAGATGCCAATTTGGGCGGTAATATTGAGTATCGCCATTGCCGCTGTAAGTTATCACCTAAATTCTCCATGTAGGTTCATGCTAAGACTCAGGTGTTTCTCATCCCGTACGTTTCTTTCATTTCTACCTGAATGTTCTGTGCGGGGCTGATAAAAGTGTTGGGGTCATCGCCGCTGTGAGCAATACCAGAATCGGTCTTGTAAGTTATCATTTCAGTACAAACTAGGCTAATGTCAGAACGTTCTGACTGAATTGTGAGAATTTCTTTTCTCATCTACATTCTAGGTTTTGTAGTGTAAAGCTGATATTAGCGTGGCGGGAGTATTAATGCCTGGTAAACCTATTGGAAAGTGAGTGATTCTTTCCCACTAACCCCTGATACTTTTTGACGAGATTTGGCATGCTAACGATTAGTGTGACTTTCAAATGTTTAGGGTGTGAGTTATTCTCAAATGTCCTCTATAAGCAGATAAGTGGCCGTAAGTATAGGCAGGGTGCTGTTTAGGCTTATGGAATTGGTGGGGATGGGAAATAAAAGGGAGCTGAGGAAGAAGATATGGCAATGTCACAAGCATTAGACTTGGTGCAAGACCTAAAACTAGGATGGTATATGTCTATCCCACCGAGAGAAATGTTCGCATGTCAGATATTGGGTACGGTTTTGGGAGCTTTGTGTAATTGTTAGTGAACCGTCCCTCTTTTTCTCCTTATCTTGTTCTTCTCGCCTTCTATCGTCCTTTCGTTCTTTTCTCATCCGTCATACTCTAGATTGTACTCCCTCTTCCCATTTTATTTTTTGGAGTCGTGGCCTTACCATCATCATCCCATACTCTCTTCCCATCACTTGGCACCAAACACACTTCATACAACATACAGTCACCGAAACAGGTACTCAAGACATTTCTGTCCACTCATCCCTCAATCACTCCAGTAACTCTACTTCATCAAGAGGTACATAAACCCGACGTTGATGAGAACAAGAGAAAAGTGTGTTATAAAGTACTTGTAGAAGAGCTGATTGTCTTATCAGACATCACCCTAGTCTCCGTCCTATCTTCCAAACGCCCTTACCTGGACGGAACATTAGTCGATCCTACTGGTCAATGGACCGGTAGATCCCCTGCTATATTTTACTCCGCTTCGGTTATCTGGGGCGCTGTAAGTCCCGCTAGGTTTTTCACCGGTAAATATGTGGTGTTATATGGTGGTTTTGTAGTAGGAGGTATGATACCTGTGATTTGTTGGTTGGCACATAAACGATGGCCTGGGAAAAAGTTTAATAAGGTGAGTCGAAAGTCTTATACCGATCAACTTTTCTTCACTCTCTTAATTCCGATATTTGCTTTGAATTGAAGTTACTATTGGTCTGTTTCTGTGAGAGATGGTTCTGTGCCCATTGTACTATCACACACGTGTGTTCGCCAGATGCCTCTCAAGACGTGTACATCATTGAGGGAGTCTCGTCAAATGGGTACCAGACACACTATGTGTCCTAGGCATAAGTATGAGCTCTCGTAGGCGTGTCAAGTAGGAACGAGTCGGACGAAGGTAGTTTAGAAATGAGATATGAGTATTTTACTAACATCATAGGTCGTCTTTCCCATCATCTGTAGTGGAGCAACTCTGGTCCCTCAAGTCCCTTCCAACACCATGTTGACGGGTATAATAGTCGCCATTGTGGCGCATAAATGGTGGGCTGTCAAGTATCCGGAATTATATAATCGTTACATCTACGTTCTCAGGTGAGTCTCCTCCACGGCCCACGCAAATGAAAGAATCAACCCAAATCTCTTCACACCCCTTTAAATGTCTCACTTTTCTAACTCTTGAACCCTCTATTCATCCCCAAAATGATGAAAGCATGTCCACCTACGACTTTTCAGGGGAGATTGCTTCTACTCGGGGCGTATGATTGTCCCCATAGTCTATTGCCCATATGTTCAATAGATAGGGCGTGAGTAAGTAAGTGACTGATCAACAAAGTTCCGCCCTTGACGCCGGGACTTCTATTTGTGCCCTTTGCGTTTACCTATTGTTCGGCGTCATGACCCAATGGTCTGGTCCTGTATGGTGGGGTAATCCAAAGAAAGATTCTGAACATTGTTTATCTGGATCATGAGGTAGGTTTAGATTACATGAAATTAGATTTTGTATGCATGTTGTTCATAGATGGTGGGTGTTATGGCTTGTAGTAGTAGTAGTAGCCGTGGTAGTAGAAGTGCCACATTTGTACGAAATAGCCATGCTGCGTTGTGAAAAAAGCTTAGCACTCAGCACTTAATCCTCCGACCTTTACAACCCCTGCAGGACACACACCACACCCCCACCCACCCACCTACATTGCATACCACCATCCACTATACATTCTTATCCCACTTCTCTACTCTCTATCTGCGAAGAACAACTAGCACTGTAGCATAGTTGGTTGTATCAACGAATCTTCTCAAATCCTCCATCCATCCATCCATCCCTTCCTTCCATTCGCGTTCAAACCAAACACAACACATACAAAAAAGGGCATACGACCACTTTCTAATCCACGCAACATCACGCTTCTCATGTCATTCATCAACACGATTTGAGAGTTTACTCTTTTCAATTTCATCTCTCTCTCACCACTTGATATCCCTTTTCCCACCACCATCCGTTCTCGTCAGTGTGAGAGACGCTGGCACGGACGGGTCAAAACACCGTGGTCTGTTTTATAAAGGTCACAGCTTTCTTCATCCGTATAACCTTTCGCCGTCAAGCACGAGGCTTTTTCGTTATTCGAGTGAAACGAGAGTTGTTCTTTCTCAACAAAGAAGCAGAGTCATCATTTGGGGAATAGGGAAGATTCAGACGCGGAATAGATATAAGGACACTCTGCCACGATAGGAGAAAGGGAGGAAAAGGAGCAAGAAACGATACAAAATGGTCGTCACTGAAGTATCGGATCAAGAGATTGAGAGGGAGTTGAAAACTTTACGGTGAGTTGTTTTCTTCTATCATCATCCATAATCCTGAACACTTGATGCTTGATCCCTTGTTCTACTTGAGGAGGGTGGGTTATGATGGGTGTTACGGGCTACCGGTCAATCCTTATCATCTACATATATCCCTGTCATCTACACATATCCCTTTTTTGCCCGTACGTTTTATCCAAGAAGATATGGTCGATGTCAGTTAGAATAACTATGTCTTACCTGATACTTCAAATCATTGTCCAGTAAACCAATTGCAATGTCTTTCCCAAAGTTTCGTGACCAAGTGTTGGTGTCTTTGAAGCCATGACGAGTCATGTGACATCTCTTACACCCTCTATAAGTCTAACAGAAACACCTGCTAACTACTTAGTGATCTTCGTCGACGTTCCATATCTTCTCCAGGTCCAGGAGCTCTTCCAGTAGATCCTGATCTCCCACCACCATCTCCTTCTTCTCGTCTCCCAGGTGATATCCCAAATTACACTTCGAACGACGATATAACACTCTCCACTCCAGACGGTCTCGATTCCGATGCTGCAGGTTTGTTCTGGGTCCCAGCTCATATTCATCCAGAATTAGCTCCAGGAGAATTCAGAGCTTTTCTAAAATCTCATACTCATGCAGATCCGATGAACGCAACTGCTGCAGATGCTGGTGAAGCGGCAGGTTTAGCGAGATCACCTTCTTTTTTAGCTAGACAAAATAGTGGTAGACAAAATGGTTTAGGTAGAAAAAGAAGTATGTTGAGTAGACAATATCAACCTAGACCAGAAGATAAAGATGAGGAAATACCACCTATACCTAAAAGAGATAGAACTAGTATTTATGGTGGTAGAAGTGGAGAAAAAGGTTTGACTTTGGAGGATTTACAAAAGTTGGAACAATTGGTTGAAGAGGCTGAAGATGATGATGATCCTGCTACGATGAGAAAGTTACTTAGGAGGAGTTTGAGTATGAATGTGGCTCCTGGTTGTGAGTAATTCTTTTTTGTTTACCTTCTTTTTTCCCAGCGATTAAGGGGATGCCGTGGAAGATTATTTTCTTGTTAAGAGGTCTAGGTGGAGAGAGTTATGGCAGTGTGAACATGAACAGAGGGAGGGAAGGTGAAGACGGAAGGCATGGATTCGACTGCGAGTACCATTGTACATCGAGAATTGAGGACGTGGTTATTTGAGGACTGGCCAGTTAGTGGAATTCATCAAAGACGGATACATCAGGAGAGGGGGGGGGGGGTGGAAGAAGTCTAAAGGGGAAGAGAAATAAGAGGAAATCGTGCTCGTGCTGACGACAAGTCTTACAAGACGATATTCCCCAAGGAGGAGACGATGCTGATGTTCCCATCATCGTCCCTCGTCCTGGATCCATCCTCCGACGTTCCGCAAGGACCAAAATCCGTAAACCTCAATTACCCGGTGATGGCGGAGGTCATCGTTTCGGACCATCTCGAAAGGGTCGACTCGCAGCTGTTTCTCCCGATGAAGAAGATCGCGACGGTCGTAAAAGTAGTGAACCATCCGACGAAAGTGGTGAAAGAGGAAGTGGTGATTGGCATCGACAATCTAGTGAATCACACACGACTGAAGAAAGAGATAAATTCGCCGATGCACCTCAACATCTCGAAACTCGACGTCCGAGCGATGAATCCACGGATGAACATATGATCTTTGACGCCTATGGAGGTTCTTCATCAAGGAAATCATCAGCTTCTTCAGGTTCTTTATCTCAAGAAGATCTCAGTGTTGAAACTACGAATATTTCACCTCCAAAGAATTATTTAGGATTACCGACTACTTTTCTTACTCCTGATTCTGGTGGTTGGTTTAAAGAAGGTGATAAAACACCTACACAAGAACGAACGGATCCTATTGGGAAATTACGTAGACCTTCTCCTGGACCTGGAATGGAAGAAAGACCAATGGGACCTTCTTTAACATTACAAGTACCTGGACAATATCCAGAAAATGAAATGAATAAATCACCTACTTCTCCAACTACACCACATGCTCGACCACAGAATTTACCTGGAGAATTACCACCTGGTATGGCACCTCCTTCCAATAGGATTTCTATGGTTTCAACTTCTGGTTCACAAGAGAGAACTCAAATGATCCCCGTTAATATCGATCGACCTCCTCTTACTCGAACGGATTCAGGTAGTACCATGTCGATCAAAGAAAGAGAGAGAGAAAGAGAGAAGGAAAAGGAAAAGGAAAAGGAGAAAGAAAAAGAAAAGAAAAGTGGTTTCTTTGGAAACAAAAAAGATAAAAAGAAGAAAGAAAAAGAAAGTTTTTTAGGTGGTTTATTCGGAAGTAAGAAGAAATCTGAAGAAACATCTTCAGTTTCGAATTTTTCTTCAGCTGGACCTGCAGCCGCAGCGGCATTATTAGGAACAAGTAAATCTGCTAAATCAGTAACACCTTCTGCTAGTGCATCACCAACATCACCAGGATTCAATTCTTTTTCAAGATATCCTATTCATGTTGAAAGAGCTATTTATCGATTATCTCATATAAAATTAGCCAATGCAAGAAGACCTTTATACGAACAAGTTTTAATATCAAATCTCATGTTTTGGTATTTAGGTGTTATTGGACGTAATGTTAATGAAGAGAAAAAATCAAATTCAAATTCATCTTCAAATACCAATGGAAACTCAAATGGAAATGGGAATGGGAATGGAGGAGGGGGAGATCCAGAAAAATCAAAAGAAGAAAAACCTTTAATAATTAAAGGTACACCACCAAGACCGATAGATACTGGTATAGCAGGTAAACCTTTGAATCATTCCGAGAAGAATACAGTGAACGTCATTACCAGTGTACCTGAACCTCAAAGGAAAATTGGGTTGAGTAAACCTGAAAGAAGTAGAGGAAGAGATTCTGAAGCTCCAATGAGATCACCTTCATATGGAATGCAAGGTTCACAAGTTGAACATGAATTAAGATCCCAACAACAACAACAACAGATAAAAAGATCTTCACAAATTTCACCACCTTTACAACATCTTGATCCTAATCATCCGAATCAATCGAATCAAACAGGAATAGGATATCCTATTCAAAGACCTTCTATACAAGTTGGGATTGAAAAATCAACTACTTTTTCAAATAATAATCTTACAACTACACGACCTAATTCTTTAAATCAAAGATCTTCTTCTCCTTCACCTATTCCTACAACTACACAGACACCAACACCGAATCGTCCTTCGAATGAAATTTATAGAGAATTACAAAATCCTAGAATACCTCAAACTTCTTTCGGTCCACCACCTATTTTAAATCAACAATCATTTAACCAACAACCTCAACCTTCTTTTGTACAACAAACCAATTCGATATCTCAACATTCACCTCAATCTTTCGGTTCTCCCACACAGTCTTTCGCACCCCCCACACAATCTTTCGGTCCAGCTACACCACTTAATTCTTTAGGTCCAGGAATACCAGGTGTAGAACAAAGACAGAGAACAATGTCTAACCCTCCTGCCCCAGGTACAAACTTACCTCCAGGTGCACAACCTATGAATAGAAGAGTAGTAACGGATGGTAGACCTTTTCCAATCGGTCTTAATCAACCTCCTCCTAGTCATCAACCTCCTCCTCCTCCTGGTCATCGTTCACCTCCACTTATAAACTCTCAATCATCTCAATATTTATCTAATACTCAACCTCAACCTCCTCATTCTCATCATTCACCACAAGTTATACCTCATAGACAAAGATCAGGTCCACAACCAGGTGAAATATTTCAATATCCTACTCCTCCAAGACCACCTCTTTCATCTTCACCATCCCCATCACAATTCCAAATACAAAGACCAGGAGGACCTCAACCTGGTCAAATATTCGGGACTCAACCAGGTCAAGTTTTTCATCATCCTCAATCTCAATTCAGACCTGTTCATCCTGGTCAACCTCAAATACATCCTGGTCAACCTCAACCTCAACCTTACCCTCCTCCACACCCGGGTCATCCACATCAACCTCCTCCAGGACATATGATTTCCCGACCTAGACCAGAATACAATCAAAGACCACCTAGTCCCGGTATCCCTGGACAATCTCAAGGACCTTATAGACCAATTTACCCACCTGGTGCATATCCTCCGAATATCAGACCGGGTCAAATGGTCACGCCCAATGGACAAGGTGGTGGACAAGATTACAGGAGACCGGCTACTGTACCTCCTACTCAATATCAACATCATCGATGAGTTCCTTTTGACTGCCCATACTCAGTCTCCATATCGTTCATGATAGGTGATCTGGGTGGTTGGTTTGACATTGGGAGGGAGGGAGCTGCTTGACTGGGTTTGCATCTCGTCCATTGTAAGAGAGAGGGAGGTGTAATAAGTTCAAGGGCGTTTATCGCTGAAATGATTTACTTCGGTCTCATTCATTGGACGACCTGTGGTAGGGAAGAGGTGACAGAGAGCAGTCAACGTCCAGGATGAGTATGAAACGTGGGTGGGTGGGTCATGTTTGGATTGTGAATTTGTCGAACACCGAGATGGACTTGTGGTACCCAGGAATAGAGAAAAGACATGTCGGTCTATGGAATTTGAGAACAGCGAAGGATGAGTGGAGATATCACCTCGGGAAGGGGGGAGGTCGTAGGTCAGAAGACATTGTTTGAAGTAGTCAGGAAGAGGGTCAGAAGGTTGAGACAGTCAGCGGAAGAGACAGAGGAAGAAGGGGAAAGACCAGGGAGAATCAAACCCACGAGCAAACGTTGTCAAATCCATGTCAAATCTAGAAAAGATACACAGTAGAAAGGTCATCTGTTTGACAGACGAGACGAGCTAGACGACCCGAGCACAAACCTCTTTTTTGTGTCATAAGCTATCTGCATTTACATATGGACGATGCCGCATGTCATGTTATTTCTGTTTTGTCTATTCTTCTAACTTTTGCGGTTGTTCATTATCGCTTTCCTTTTGCAGTCGCCGGCTGGACAAATGCAATCTTGCAGTGACACCATTTCATACGGGGGCAATCCGTCAGGGTTATCTGCAGAGTGTTTAGAAGGTGGGAAACCCGAAGAGAACAGGGCAGTAAAGAGCGCAGAGTCAGTCAGTCAGTCAGTCAGTCAGTCAGTCAGTCAGTCAGTCAGTCAGTCAGTCAGTCAGTCAGTCAGTCAGTCAGTCAGTCAGTCAGTCAGTCAGTCAGCCAGTCAGCCAGTCAGTCAGCCAGTCAGTCAGTTCAGTGAGTATCGCCCAAAAATCTATCCCTGGATTTGATACATCACAGTCGTATCATCCTGTGTTGAGGTTTATGCATGACTGAGAGGAGGAGCGAAGCCGGCGAGTCGGCAGGAAAAGGGAGTTTAAATGTTTGAAGGGTAGAGCATCTGTATATCAGTCATGTCCTCGAAGCGACTAAGCCAAATCATTATGTGTGAGGCGGCAGGCGAGTCACCAAAATGAGACTTGAGAGCAGAACTTTGCTCGTACATTATCATTCAAGGATACACGCAAGGCGAGAGAGGAGACAGCCAAGAGAAAGGATTTGAAAGACGTAGTACGATGAGGTCAAACGAGCACAAGATAACTCACCACACGACACGAAGCTCCGAACAACTTAGCGGGCAAGTTAGACCTGAACTTGCTCTTGACCTTCCCCGAGTTTCCATGTGGACGGGAAACACGACCCCAGATGACGCGGATTTTAGATCCGTTGATGACTCGTTTAGCCTTGTAGACGTAGGCAACGCGCTGGATGTTAGTCGTGAGTCGCTACAGCATGATGCAACAGTCCTCATCATCATTCTCTGAGCCTCGCTTTCCGATACATCTACCTCATTCCGCAGCCTTCCACCTCGTAGTAGAGCCCAACAATATATGAGGCTCACACCCATACCGCCTGCCTAAGCGAGCACAGCTGCTGGTCTTCGTTGATATCTTCCTCCTCGATGTGGTATGTGGACCAAGAGAAAACAGTGGAAACGGTGGATGGCTTAAATCAACGCACCTTGCCCAAATACGCCCGAGCGTCCTCCTTCGAGTCCACACCTTCGATCTGAATGATAGACTGGTTAGGTCGGGAATTACGTTTCCCGCGTTTATGTCCTAAGATCCGGGCTTTGGTGTAAAGACTATAGTAGGAATGGTGTAGCACATGTTCAGGGGAGTAGGTCAATGTGATCGGTACAGATGAGAGATGATTGACGGTGAGTAAAAGTGAAATGGTCGCAGTAGGTTGAAGAGCAAGCGTCAGCTTGGATACTGTCATAAGAACGTGGGAAAACTCACCGAGTCTGTATGATCAAACATTGTTAGAAAGTGGAGAGAAGAAAGAAGTATCAGCTTGATCTTTTATTCGTCAAAGAACACTCACCGCAGCCATTTTTGTTACAGACTTGAAGGTTGAACAGACTTCGAGGTGAAAGTGGATTCGAGGTTCTCCATCGGAGAAAAGCGGCATTACCACTCAGGAGAGACTTCGGAGTTAGTGTGGCGCTTGTGGATTACATCAATGCTTAACGCCGATGAAAGCGACGTACAAGGCTCAGGAACGAGATACGCGCTCGGACTGTTTCATCGAGATGAGCGACATGCTCTCCTTTAGCCCACAGCGATCCGGGCAAGTCGGCTTAACGATCCGTACACACCTGGAACATCTGGGACATGTTCCCAGACATGCAGAGGTCAAGGTATCACATGTATTTCATGTCCATAACACATGATCCATGAGCAGCTGACAAGCGGTGCAACCAGACAGTACTTGGTACGATGTCATTACGGCATTACGCGATACGCGGTCCGAGTTTGAGCAGAGTTGTCATGCGATGCGCCAAGGCCAAGACATGTTTAGAGCTTTGACCCCTTTCCTTCCTTCCCCTTTCTCACCCCCATCGCAATCGTTCCCTCTTTCCTTCACTATCCCCATATCGTCTTTCTACCATCATCGCCTTTCCACAGTAGTATCCTCATCCCAGTAAACATCCTATTCACTTCAAGTTTGTATCCGTACACAACGGATCTTTCCTTCTCCCTACACTTTTCTCTTTCTTTCCTTTTCACATTTCACATTTCACCCAAGGGTGTTTAACCTTCCGCTCGACCTTTCCGATTTCCGACCTTGTAGACTTTATTGTTTCTACTAATAAACTTTCATTCACTAGACTTGTTAATACTTTTCATACATTTTACATAGTTTCACATTGTCAAGATGACACTCGCTACCGCTGTCGTATTCGCCATCCTTGGGTTCGGCGGAGTGAACGCTCAATCATCCGCTACGTCTGCTTCCGGATCTCCCACCTCATTATCTGCCACTGGGTCAACAACATCAGCAGCGGCAGGATCGACAGATCCTAATTTACCTCAAACGCCATTGGTCACTTCCGCTCCTTTCGGATTCCAACTACCGTATGTTCTCTCTGTTTTGATCGTAAGAATGATCGCTGACCCTCCAGGGCGTTGTCAGAATTGACTTCTGGCCAACCGACAGAATCGACAGTCCCACTCGATACTACTTACACTGGTGGAGTCTCCCCCACAGCTGTTTCAGGAGCACCTACAACTCCTACGGGTACACCGAACCCTGCCAACTATCCGGCTCTGGATGTGATCCCTAGTACGAACTCTTCCTTAGTTCAATCATGGCTTGCTAAGGTGATTCCCTCTTCCCTTTCTTTTTGGCAATTTCTTTCCTTTCCCGTATTGTCTCAACATGCTGACAAGTAGATCGACATGTCCAAAATTCCCAATTACGGAGTAACTTCAGGTGATTGTGCTGGTTCTCCCGGTGCCATCACCGATGGACGTTGTTGGTGGACTTGTGGAGGTTGTACTCGTGAAACCGACATCACCGAATGTCCCGATAAACTCACTTGGGGTCTCTCATTCGACGATGGTCCCTCACCTTACACACCTTTATTACTCGACTATCTCGATTCCATGTCACTTCACACCACTTTCTTCATCGTTGGTTCCCGTGCCATCTCCAGACCCGAAATTCTGTTGTCGGAATACATGGCAGGTCATCAACTTTCCGTTCACACTTGGTCCCACCCCGCTCTCACGACATTGACAAACGAACAGATTGTCGCTGAACTCGCTTGGACCATGCAGATCATTCACGATGTCACCGGAGTCACTCCCAACACTTTCAGACCTCCGTACGGTGATATCGACGATCGTGTGCGTGCCGTGGCAGCTCAAATGGGCTTGACACCAATCATCTGGTCTTCTATCACTGCAAACGGAACAATGACCAATTTCGACACGACGGATTGGAACATTCCTGGTGGAGAAGCTACTGGAGAGACTGCTTTGGCCAAGTTTGATACTATTCTCGATACTTATGCCAGTCAGCTATCGACGGGGTTCATCGTGTTGGCTCATGATCTGTATCAACAGACTGTTGATTTGGCCGTGGGATATGTCTTACCAGGAGCCATTCAGTCTGGAAAATTCCAACTCAAGTCTATCATTGAATGTCTCGGTCGACCATGTGAGTGCTCCTTTCGAACACGCCCTTCTCTTCTTGGATTCATTTTTGAACTTCTCACCCTCGCAGCTGTATCCCAAATGCCGGAATGGTAGCCCAGCGCATCAGCTGACCTTTCAGTGTCAGAAGCCTACATCGAGACTTCGTCCAATACCACCGCCACCCTTATCACCTCAGCCGCTTCTACCTTCTTCCAACCTACCGTCGGTACAGGTACAGGAACTCCCGTTACTCCCACTTCTCAATCTGCCTCCGGATCTGTCTCCGGTGCCGTCAGCGGCAGCGCGAGTACC
This sequence comes from Tremella mesenterica DSM 1558, assembly GCF_000271645.1. Lineage (NCBI taxonomy): Eukaryota > Fungi > Basidiomycota > Tremellomycetes > Tremellales > Tremellaceae > Tremella > Tremella mesenterica. The sequence continues at coordinate 767,922 of NW_006711236.1, read as the reverse complement.
AGCGGATCCAGCGCCAGCGCATCTTCGTCTGGCAAAACCGGTGCTGCCACTGAGAGAGCCTCGTTCAGTCACTTTGGGGTGGTGGCGGCGGCCCTGCTGGTGGTAGGGATGGGAATGACGATGATGGCTTAGACTGTTTCTTTCCCGTGTCACTTGTGTGGTCGGTATATGCCTTGAGAGTATGATGAAATGTTATTGACGGACAATATGCATAATCTGTTGCATGCTGATTGTATGTACCATCTTTCACTACTCGCCATGTACAGGGGGTGTCAAAAGTTTTCGGACAGCCGGTTCGTCCCGAGTAATGACAGGGACAACTTTACTAATGAAAACTTATTGCGTAGAATATCAATCAACGCTGGCTTGTCCGAAAACTTTTGACACCCTCTGTACACAGTGTACCGTCTGACAGATTCGATCTTACCCTTTACTCACCTAGTTCTGACAACGGCAGTCTTTTCTTAGCTTCGATGACCCATTCAACGAGTGATACTTGTTTATTCTTCTCCACCTTCTCTTCCAGCCCCTGCCCGAAACATTCCCCCAAAGCTAAAAGCATGACAATATCAGGCGATTGACCAATGGTATGAAGTAGACGTTGATATTTCTTACTTGCTCTGACCCATGCTGATAAATCCGGACGACCCAATTTCTCATATGTTTCTGCTAAACGTTCTTCTTGTGGACTTAATGAATTGCTTCCATTGAAATAATCGGAGATATTAACCAGACCTAGGGGAGCAGAGAAAGCTTCGGATTTAGTAGTTGAGTACGCCCTGTAAGAATCAGTAATAAATCTTATTTTTACCCCCTCTCCCTCTCTTTCTCTCAGTTTCTGTTTCTGTCTCTCTTTATTTCTCTGTTTGTATCTATCTTTCTCTGTCCTTCTCTGTCCTTCAATTTCTCTGTCTGTCTCCGTCTCTCGTTCAAAGTGTAAGAATCAAAAGATAAAAACCCGCTCACCATTCCCAATCAATAATACCGGTGATGTTCCCTTCATCATCCACCATAATATGATCCCCCTTATCATCCGCATGTTTGATATAAAACTCTTCTTCCTCCACCCCTAAAGTGACATCTTCCATTATCCATTGTTTCACTTGTAAATGAACAAGATAAGCCGTTTGAGGATCATCGACGAAACGTAATCCTTTTTCTATATCTTCCAAGATAAGATCGATTTGTGATATGAAACGATCACGAGATGATTTAAATGGACCTGAAAAAAAGGATGTTGAGATTTACAAATATCAATGTCGATTAATGGACCTATTTGTATTTTTCCAAATTGATCAAGGTGGAGACTACCTATTGAATTCAGATGTAGTTGGGAGATAAGTATCATTTGTTTAGCATAATCCTCAATGATTTTATTTACTTGGTAGAGATTGAGAGAACCTTCTTGTATTGGACTATCACAAGGTTCACCTTGGATATCTTGGATGAAAAAGTAAATGAGTTTAGGTTCTGAGATTATCAATATGAGTGAAGTTGTATTACCCCAGATAAGGAATCATAGCATGATGTCGAGGGGGAATATCAAGAGGTGGAAAGATGTACCGTTGAGAATCTGGGAAGTAATGAAATGAAGGAACGTACCAGTTTGTTGTCGTCGTTCACCTACGTCTGATGGTTGTCGCCCATGCGACATTTGGTTTCCCGGGAACACTTCAGGAACTCTCACTCCGCCTTGTTTTAGAAATTGCATGGTGATCATCTCACTGCGCATAATCATCTCTTGTACTTCTATAGGTGGAGAAGAATGAGATTGTTGTCTGATCCTAGCAAACCATCGAACACCATCTTCGAATTGGATAGAAATATGAACGTTCATCCCACCTCTAAGAACTTGGGATGGAAGGGGTATCATGGCTCGACATGGTATACCAGGTTTGAGAGCGGTGATATTTGATTCTAATTGAGAACTGTCGATCTGGTCCAATAGGGTCGAGATTTCTTTATGGTGAAGAGCAATTTCAGCATTTCGTTTTCTGTGTTCCTGTCAACATCAGCGCGCTTCGTCTTACACAGTCTCATCGTCTCCGTTCACATCTACGGAGAAAGAGCAAGTAAGACAGAGACTGGGAAAGGGGCAAGGGCTCACGTCTAGTAGGACACAAGGATGATGTTCGACTGTGGAATGAAGCTGACATAAGTGTTTGCCGCATGAACTACAGTTACCGGTGATGGGTATAGAGGACGAAGGACATGGTTGGTTTTGGTCTTCAAGTAGTCCGTCACATGGATAGATAAACATGGTCGATGGGGAATAGTGTGTGAATAGGATACCTGAAGATCAGAGGTGTTAGCAGTCATGTATCTGTGAACATCTAGTGAGCTGTTGTCAATGTTGATACATATATCCCAGTCAAGATGTATGTATGAGTACGCCCTACTACGAGTACAAGTCAAGTAACTAACTTACGCCTTGAAGGAATGCGGAACCAAATTCTCCACGTGGCAATGGAACTCAGGGCTAAAAATCTCGTTAGTCTTTTTTCACACGACCCACTTGTAAGTTTTACTCTAAACCACAGCTTCCTCTTGGTACCTTGGGTCACTGTTGCAACCACACTCTATCGCAACGGATAACATACACAAGAAACCAGATCAACAAAGATCGGTCTCACCACAAACAAACCTCACAAAAGACGAATAGTCACATGTGCTTGACGGTCAAGAATAAACATTTGTTACATCCTACCGTCCCGCCTCATACCCCGTTTCACCACCACCACTTTTATATCACTCGTCATTACTGGACGTACGAGGTAGTAGAGAGAAGAGATTAGGAGGAGGAGTAGAGATGGTTGATATGGTGGGGAAGGTCAAGAAGGGTGAGTTTTGTACTGTTTGTTTTTTTGTTGGTTCGTCAGAGGATGGAAGGCCTGTGCGAGCGCTCCACTTCTCACTTTCGCCCTTGTGTTTTTTCTACAATGTCTCACACAGTCACCTCTTCCATCTACCCTTCTCATCACTTCACCACCTATGTTTATGTACGCTCTTGATGTTGAAGGGGCGAGGAGGTATACCTCAAATCTCATCTCCGCTTTCTGGAAGGAAGGGAAAGAGATTACCCGATCTGGTCATTTGCAGGAATGCAACACGACAAAACACATTCGGCAGTAAAGGAGGGACTGTCTAATCTGTCCAATGAGCTTGAAAGGAAGATAGAAGCAAGGTCTGGACTAACCTTGACTTTTCCAGCTTTGAAGGGAGAACAAAGTGAGGGAGGTCTTATCTCCTCACTGATCTTGTCCTTCAAGGTAAGGTAAAGGTCAGGGATGGAAGAAAGTTATGTCAGGGATAGAGCGATGAAAGAAGGAAAAGACTTGACAGATGACTTGATTGCGGAGTACGAAGGTGTTCAATGATGGTGTTACCCAGTACTCACCTTTCAAGGATAGAGGATCAGGGGATCAATCAGGAAAAAAAATGATCACGAGAGCTAATTTATAGGAGTCAATTCCCCTTCCCTTTCTCCGACACCGAAATCTAAGATCGTTCCCTCTTCAACTCCCAAACGACCATCTTCCTCCCAAAGCATGCATGGTTCTCCTCTCAACATATCAACTCAAGCTCAAGTCACTCGAGCATCTGGATCTAAACCACCCCCGCGATCTCATATAAATCCCAAAAACATTTCTCGTGCTCAAAGCACAACTCCTCGTCCTCCCAAAACAACACATCAGAAACAAAAGCAGAAGCAAGGACGAGGTCATGATGCAACCTCAGACACTACAGATCTCACACCATTATCAGATGAAGAAATGGACGAATCTGCCACTCCCAATCTCAAAGGTCGTAAGACACCCACTCAAATGATATATAAGAAAAGTCCAAAACCTTCCTCGTCCAAGAAACCCCAGGCGTCTGGAAGTAAAGTTATCACCGCTGTGGGTCCACACGGCAGAGAAAAGAAAAGACGATTGAAACTTGGTGCTTCTGCAAGGAAAAGGGAAAGGGACGATAAATTTTCACAAGCGTTTTCTGGTGGAGGAGTAGGGTTGACTAGTGAGGATGGCGTTTCTAGTTTTGGGGATGACGAAAGTGAAGAGGAAAGGTTCATCACAGATGATGGTTTTGAGTTGGATCCTTATGAGGGATATGAAGTAGAGGATTTGCAGTATGGAGCGAGAGAGCTGGATATACGACAAGCTGCCTTGAGCGGGCTTTGGGATGAGGATGAGGAGGTGAGTTCATCATCGTCGTGATGAGTGATTCTTTCATGTCCTAAGTCTTCCTACTCGGAACTTTCTCACTCGGTGGCCATCGTGATCACTACATCCTCCAGCACTCTCTTGGCCTCTCCTCTTCCATGATCTGTCATGTTTGTGTCACCATTTCCTGGACACTCTTTGGCCCCGGATGGACACTTCAGACTGACCCACAGCACTATATCGATCATCTGTCCGGATCCGAAATTGACCAGATGTCCCAATCTTCCGTCGGTATCTCCGACCAAGACATCCCTTCCTCCGATTCTGATGACTTCTCCTCTTCATCAGAAGACGACGTCGATGAATTCGGTTTCCCACTTCTTCCCACTTTCCCCACTCCTGACGTTCCTGACGACAACCCGGGGTTGCTTTTGATGGAAGATTGGACCGGTCAACTCGTCCTCGTTCAACCTCGTCAAGAACGGTCCCGATCCCGCGGTCGACACAGTCAAAGAGGGTCTACCTCCCGTACTGAGTCGGTCGGAGGTAGTACCATTCTTTCTGCTGTCGATCAACAAGGTCTCATTATCGATCCAGATGCACACGAACACGAATTTGATTCTGATAGCTCTTTCTGGACTGCATTGAGTGATGAAGATTCCAACGAAGGTGATACTACCGATTCTATGGACGAAGATGAAATGCCAATCATCGATTCTCCTGCAATGCAAGAAATGTTGGATGCAAGGAATATTGGAATTCCACAATTATCACAATTACCTCCTGCTTCCACCGACATCAACATGAACTCTTCAAACAATGGTCAACCTATAAACCCTCAAACACCTTCAATATCAACACCTCTTCATCCTCAAACTCCAGGTCAAAGTAGTAGTACGGCAGGACCAGTCATGGGACGTTTTTTCCCAATCACAACTCATCCAGCACATTACGCAGTCATAGCTCATTCCGATACCCCAGCTAAAAGTCCTTTTACACATGGTAAAAGACCCCGACGTCAAAGTAATGAAACGATAATAACCAATACGACTCAAAACAATTCCATTCATCAAACAAATCGTAAAAGAAATCATTTATCCGATAACGATGTTTTTTCTCCATTACAAACCAACGGAAAATCTTTACATAATTCAACTCAAGGAGGAATGTCAAAGAAACGTAGATATACTTCTATACCTGGTCATCCTAGATATATCCGTGCACGTAGAGCAGAAGCTGCTTTAATGGAACAAGATAGAGAAACTACACCTTCTGATTTATCTTTAGAAGATATGTTAGAAACTTCGATTTTAACTCATGAACATGAACATGAACATGATGAAAGTTCAGGACAAAATGTTAGAAGTAGATTCGATAGAATACCAATGTCTTTATGTTTAGGTAGAAACGTCTTTTCGAATGCTGGTGGAAGAAGAGGACAAGCTAGTAGTCCTATTAAAAGACATGGAAGGGGAGAGACAACTTTGGGAGAGTTGACGGGTGGGAGTGGGGGAGGGAGATGGTTGATCTCACCTGTTTTGACACCTGTTAAAGAGACGAATACGAAAAGTAGGAAAGAAAAAAGGAAATTGAAGAAACAAAATGGTCTAGCACCGTTGAACATTTGAACCGAAAATCGATAACGGATTTCATGAGGAACGGAGGTTTTCCTCTCAACCTATCTTCAGAGCAGTACTCGTACCTTCATAAGGTTCATTCTTCCATTTTGCTTCGGACTTGGGACTTGGGACTTGGGACTTGGGACTTCGAACCTTGGACCTTGAGTTTCATAACTTGAATATCAAATATCATAATATCGATCTTTGAACTCTGATTCTTGTCATAACGACAAATCATTATCTTCTTCCATCACATCACTACCCAACCCCTCTTGAATCCACCATCATCGTCTCTCAATCAAACCACTCATTCATCCCTCGTACATCCGCATCGTACACTCCAATCCTTAAAAAACCAAAATCGGTTCAAAAAATTCTCAAATAGAGTACAAAGTTCTCAATATGAGTAACAAGTTCTCAAGATCACATGTTCGAAAAGAAGTCCAAAACAAAGCCAGAATTCGGACAACACGCCTTTTGGATGTCATGTTCATGTTTGATACAGTAAGTAGTAATGAATGCATGTGGAATGTTTCATGTTTTCGTTTCAACTACTCTGGTGTACAAGATATCATGTGGATCATGTAGGTAGTACATAGTTTTCAATATGTCCAAAAGAGTAATTCAACCATTGAACTATTCTTCATTTTTCCCATCAATCTTTTTACTCCTCTTCCTTCTCCTTTTCCTTTTAGTCTGTTCGTTCTTAATTTCTTCCTCTTTCTCACTGACTAAATCATCATCTTTGATACCCCTTTTGACAAGTATACCACCATCCTCATTCAACGCCTTATCCGGATTTACCTTCTCCTGTCCTTGATCTTTCTTCTTGATCACTATTTCACCCTCTTCCAGTGTTTGTGGAATGACCATCTTGAGTTCCTTCTTCCGTTTCTTATTGTGTATCACCCCCACCTTCGTAGATTCACCGGGAGTATCCTCCAAAGATGCTTTTTGATTCTTCCCCGTGCTCTCTCCATCTTTTGTCGTATTGTTATCGATATTAGAGCCAGGTAAAGTATCAGATTTCCGTTTTCTACGTCTTCTTCCATTCCCACTCCCATTCCCATTCTCTTGTGTTTCAGAAACCATATCCCCCTTAAGAGGTTTAACATCCCCTGTGAGAATATCTGTAGAGTTGTTCGTGACGACTTTAGGTTTCCTATCCCTCTTTCTTCTCACTTTACCATCTTCCTTTGGAGTAGACACATTGACAAGTTGAGCAATAGATTCGAGCGAAGTTACAGACTTAGTAATTCCTATTTTTACGTCGGTTGCAAGATCTTTCTTCTTTACCTCGGAGTTATTCAATCGTACTGTGACTTCATTTCCTCCCTCTTTCACCACAGACCTAGCTTTACCTCCGACTCCACTTTCTTTTGCGTCGAAAGGAATCGAGGTGTTTTGTTCGGCGTCGACATTATACTCTTCATGTTCAGAGGTCAACACTTTTCCCTTCTCAACTGTTTCCAACGAGATGAACTTGTGAGTTTTGTCATTTCCCACTATCGTCTTCGATACCATCGGCCGGTCAGTGATGGAAGGAACAGATGAAGTTGGATTTTGTGTAGATGGAATATCGTCTTCGCCATCTTGTTCGGATGTTAATTCTCCAGGACGAAGAAAACGTCTTTTTTCAAATGCCGTTTGTTCTTTACGTTTTTTGGTAGGTTGTGACTATTCATCAGCGTTGTCATTTATTTCTCGTTGTTTCAATAAACGGGGCGCATCAGAAGTTCAAAACAGTATCCAGGAAGATAGGTAGGTCAGAAGTGCGGTGGTATCTTCATTGACGCAAGTTGGGGAAGTGGTAGTAAAAAGTTTCATGACTCACTTTGACTCGCACGACTTCTTCTACCTTTTCTTCTTTCTTACCCACTTGAATCTCTTCGGTTTCTTCTTCATCTCCTTGATCATCTTCCCCTTTTTCTTTCTTCTACTTATCAGCATTTCCTTGGAAATCCTCCAATACGACTCTTTTCCCGTGACCAATCAGACAAAGAAAACTGAAAGCACAGCCCCTATGTGTAAAGTCGATACATGCAGCATGCAGCATGTATGATTGAGTATCCAAGGAGGGAAGAGAAACGGAGTGAAGGAACAGGGTAAACATGATTCACCTCTAACCTCCCAAAAGCTTTTCTTCCTTCCGTAGACCCTATAAAATCCATATAAGATCCTTCCAATTCCACTTTGTTCCCTACTTTCTTCCCGCTCTCTTTCTTCCGAGGTAAAGACCATTTAGCAGCTTGTTCAATACCCAACTGTACACTAGTCACTTTCATCTCTTCTGCCGTGCCCGAGGGGGTATGAGATCCCAAGTCTAGGGATTCCACTTCGGTCGAAACTGCCGGTCTTGCGGTGATTGAAGTTGAGACGGGTGTGACGGGAGGTGTAGATTTGGCACGTTGCATAAACTTGAGGTTTAAAGTGCCCGAGGAAAGAGATAAAGGTGGCATTGTGAATTTAGATTGATTCTTCCTCTGTCTTATCCTTATACAATAGTATGGATATCACGACTCAGAAGAGAAGTGAAGTGAAGTGAAGATGTGAAAAGGTGAAAAAGAAGATTTTCCCATGAGATCCTTTACATCCACTTCGGTTACTCGGGCCTTTGTTTCTTAAACTACGTCACTATACACTCGTACTCTACTTTTCTATAACAAATGTACACAATGGATCTTCCTTTATCGCCACCATCTTCTCACTTTATTCATTCTAAAACTCTACAGTATACCAGAGTAATATTCAACAAGAAGAAGGGAAAACAGGAATAAGATTCAAGATGCCAGCGGGTAGTTTCAACCTTCGACTCATGGTTCATACTCTAGCTTTGAGTGGTTTGATCTTACTCGCTAATTTTTGTTTCATCTTGGCTTTATTGATCAAACCTTTTTCAGAGGATAAAAGTTGGTCTGTGGCTTGTTGGACAGCGTGAGTCATTCTTCACTCGATACGAACCATACCAACTGTCTGTCTGTCTCTCTCTCCCGCTCATTTGAAATACCTCGACGTTATCATATCATCACGTAAGTTAAAAAATTACAACCCTGGACTTGTCGGGTCGGCTTGAACAGAGTCAGGTACCACAGACATGATGATTGAATTAGAGGGAAGAAATCATGGTTTCAAGAAATATCATAGCTTGTTTCGAATTTGATGACGGACTGACGATGCAGGGATTGGTTCTGGTCGTATATGCAGAATCATTGGGAAACCACACTTCATGCCAATGAAGCTTTGACAATAACGGGTGATGAAATTCCAAAAGGGGAGAGTGCGGTGGTTATCTCTGTACGTTACATCATATCTTTCTACATTCCCTATATCCTTCTCATAGCCATTTTACTCTCCCACCTTTGCTCTCGTCCAGCACTACCATCTCAACCTTGTTACCCTGCGCCTCCAAATCGTCCTTCCCGTCAACTCGAAACCATACAATCACATCGTGCGAACTACTCAGTCGATATTTCCTGTGCTGTGACATCCTTCTGGAAATAATCGACAACGAACAGTATGATTCGATAAGACGGGCAAGGAGAAGAGAGAGAAGATGATTGACAATCAGAACCACCTCGGTTATGCAGATTATTACCTTGTCCAAGCTCTCGCTACCCGTGCGGAAATGTTAGGTCGTTGTCGTTATTTCGTAAAGAAACAAGTGGTTTGGCAATTACCCATCTTTGGATTTTCTTTCTGGGTCAGTCAAGGTTTATCTTAGAATGGAGAGAAAGTAAGGCTGACTGGATAGGCAATTGGGATGATCCTCGTTTCGAGGAATTGGACTTCGGATGAGGGGTTGATTGAGTGGGTCATTTACTTCATTTACTCTGTGCTTCTTCCCTTTTTCTTCACAGGGCCAAATATCGATCTCTTTGACCTGTCTGATTTTCACCTCATTCGTCTGAGTGGGAAAAGGTTTACTTTGTCGGGATCCGACCGAAGCTTATTCACTCTATTCATCGCTTTATTGGAATGAGATGAGACGAGACATGGAAAAGAAGGATATTATATTCTTGTCTGATAAGTGGAAAAAGATGAAGTTATGGATAAGACACATGTTTCATTCTCTTCGGATTCTCACGAGCTTACTAGAGTCATTGCATGTAAAAGAGGAAGCTGGATGAAGAGTCGAAGTTTGACAAAGAAACGATAAGAGAAGAGAGATGACTGATAACTAGCCAAGCATTCTCTCGTGTCAAACAAAATAAACATAAAACTTGGATCGTCCTTTACCCAGAAGGTACAAGACGTACCACTGAAAAAGTATTACAATCACAAGCTTTCGCAAGATCTCAAGGTAAGAAAGAGTTAGAAAGGGTATTATTCCCTCGGACTAAAGGTTTCGCTGCTACTATAATGGGTTTGTCCATTTTTCTTTTTCTTTCTTCATGTCTTTGTTCATATTGGTCTTCTTATCCTCTATACCTTCTTTTTCTTTCTATCCCCTGTTATTTGATCAAGTCATCGAAGTGATTGATTATTTCTAATATATTACCTTCCTCTTTTTCACTTACTTACCTCATATCATCGTGAGACAGCTTCGGCGATTCAACCTTCCTCTACATCATGATTTGGTCAGGATTCAGACCAAAGGATGGATTCGGAACACATATTCTACAACATCATCACGGCCCTTTCCTCACCTACCTAGATTACGAGCTGTTGCCCTTGGTTCATGTGAATAGCAAATATCTTCTCATTGTCGACAACGGCGTAAACCAGAAACGCCAATGATCATCCAGAATATCTGTCTTGCTGACAAAACAGGTCTCCGGGATTCCCACATATCTCACATATACGACCTAACGTTTCTTTACACTTCTGAACAAGGACAACACCGAGAACGTGTACCAAGTTTAGCAGAACAATTATCTTCTTCTAATCTTGCCAGAGACGGTTATCACTTTCATATAAATGTCCGACGGTGAGTTTTAGTGTTCTAAGCTGTTCGTTCATGTTGATTGATTTTAGAATACCTATTTCGGATTTACCGGAAGATGAAGCTGGTTTGAAGAGATGGTGTGAAGAAGCGTGGGAGAGGAAAGATGAGTTGTTGAAAGATATTTTATCTATCTCGACTTTGAACAAAACCATCAAGTGATTTTCTGGTTTTTTGACCCTCGCAAATTCATCATCTCGTCACGAAGGATCGTCAACAATTTTGTCAAGGTCGTCATCTGATTCATCGTCATATCTTCAAACATGGATCAAAATGTGAATATATTTTTATACTGTACATTGATATACATGCATTGAAACATTATCGCATCATACGCATGTAAGCCAACTATATGATCAGCCATCTGTTCAAACGTACAATATAACATATTATGAATCGACAAGATTAGTCCCATACAAAGAAGAGATCCTTCATCACAACTGACCACTTATAAAGATGTAGGAGCAAGGGCCTGGGGTGATGAACAAGAGAAAAGAGATAGTAAAACTTCGAACAAGAAACGAGTCAAAGAAAGAATATAAAAGTTAAAGACTCACTAACAAAGCTCCAGAACCAGTAGCTACCCCAACTAAATATTGTAATATACTATATTTAGCTTGTTCGATTTGCATCCTCAAACCAGCGATTTCACTTTCAATCCTAGTATCTACTTCTTTTATCTTCAATTCCTGTTGACTACTTTCATCTCTTATTCTACCTTTTTCTAAATTCAAATCTAATCTTACACCTGCTTGTGTACGTGTTACTTCTTCTCTTAATCGTTGTTTCAACTTTTCAACATCTGTCATGAGTCGATCGTTTTCAGCTTTCATGAGTGTTAAATCGTTTTTTTCGTGCATTTGGATTTCAGATTTGAGTTGAGCGAAATCTACTTTTTGTGTGTAACGTTGCTTAAGGTGTTAACAATTAACTCGAATAAATCATTCCTAGCTCTTTGAGATCGTTACTTCTTTTTGAGGTAGTCTGAAGGACAAGATGAGGCGTTTCACCAGAGGATGAAAAGGAGCAAATGGAATGAGGGTAATGAGGGTAATGAGGGTAATGAGGGTAATGAGGGTACTGAGGGTAATGAGGGTAATGAGGGTACTGAGGGTAATGAGGGTACTGAGGGTAATGAGGGTAATGAGGGTAATGAGGGATACTGTGGAGACTGAAGATGACTTACTTTTTCTTGTTCCGCTCGACTGACTAAACTAGCTTCCATACCTTTTATACTCTCATCTACCACTTCTGCTAAAACGGTCATTACTCCTTCAGCTTGAGTGGGTGTCATTCCATGGGCTGTGAGACGTTCGACGAATAAGTGGGTGTCGAAATGACTCGTATGAGCTGGGAGGGAGGGGTGAAAAGTGCGTGTAAGGGTTGGTGGACGGGGTGTAAGAGCTAGACATCAGTCAAAGGCCTCTGCAACTTGCTAAATCCACCCGTATCCAATGATTCCGACTTTTATCTGGAACGGAGGTTAGGAAGATAAGAGGAGAGATTACACTGAAACACGATACACGAAGGATGACGGCTGTTCGTCAATAGGTGAGGGGAGAAGAACAGATAATGACAAGCCGAGTAGGACTGTCGTGGTTGAGTGGGATACCTAGGACTGACCTCTGGAAAGAAACATTCCTATCCTACTACTCGTCGGTGTGGACAACAGGGAGGTCATGGTGTTATGTCAAAGTAGTATAGAAAGCAACGCACAAAGGGGCGAGGTGGGGTCAGTAGTGGTCACTGGCCACTGGGCTCACTGGGATAAAGTCATAAGAAAATATAAAAGAAAAACAAATTTCCATATTCACACCAGCTGTTCAACTTCTTCCAGGTCAATTTTTGGTCCGACAACACATAGTGTACATCATACACGATGCAGGTGAGTGGAAAGAATACTTGAGAACTCAGCTCACAGAATAGTCAGACGATGTTATTTGGCAAGTCATCAATCATCAGTATGTCTCTCTCCTCTACCTGGCATCTTCACTCTGCCTTGCTTCCCCCTCACTTGAGCCTACACCCTCATGCTGTCAATTTGAAAGGCTTTGAGACGAGCGGGACTGTTTCGGTGGTGGCTTGGTGGATGGATAGTCGCTAATGACAGGTTCTGTTCTTATAAAGTCAAGTAAGCTGCTTCGTCTGCGTAAGGACTGAATTTGACGCACCAGAACTGTGACACAAAACTTCTGTAGGAACGAATATAACCTTACTGGGTTTTGCACAAGGCAATCTTGTCCTTTGGCTAATTCGAGGTATGCTACTGTGAGGGAAAAGGAAGGTGGGTCTATTCAACCCTTGGTTTTTCTCACATCGGTGATGGTGATGTATTCCTGCCCCTTCTTGGTTCAGTGGTTAAGAGTAGAGATGGCTCGATGCAATGAGGCTTTCCAATCTGTTGAGCATTCGAATGTTAAAGTGAACGGTGGAGGAGGGGGGGGGGGGGTGTGGAGAAAGCTTTGAGGGTGAGAAAATGCTGAGCTACAGGTGTTCTCTACCTCTACATGAAGACAATTGAAAGGGCGCATACGCCAGCCAATATGTGGGAGAGGGTTAAACTATCGTCAAATTACTCCAAGGCGTTGGAACAGGTATGTCCTCAGCTTCCCTCTTTTCCAGCAAACACAAAGGCTGTATGCCTGTTGACTGAAGCTGATCAATAGATCGACAAAGAACTCATTTATTGGCCAAATTTCATCACTCACAAATGCAAGCAAAGGATTACGAAGATTACCCAGTACCTGATCAAGATGCGGCGCTTATCATTAGCCCAACAGTGAGTTTCCCGTCCCTCAAGTCTCACGATCTGCTTGTTCTCGCCATGAGCTTGATGCAGAAGAGGAGCAACAGGAGAGGTGTGATGGTGATAGATGAAGCGAACAGTTCTGACTCCAGACCAAAACTCGTCGGGATCAAGAAAAAGCTCGATCGTCGTGAACGCACACGAGAGCGTAAAGCTCTTGCTGCTGCTCATCTTGAGAAGAACATTGAAAAGGAATTACTGGAGCGGCTTCGTTCAAAGGCTTACGGCGATGCACCTCTGAATGTGAACGAGGACGTATGGCGACAAGTGTTAGATATGGATAAAGCCAAGGGTAAGGAGAAAGAGCTTGAGCTGGAAGATGAGATGGAGGCAATGGAGGAAGAAGAGGAAGAGTGGGAGGGAGGAGATAGAGAATACGTGGAAGATAGCGATGAGGAGAGCACCGGAGATCTTGAGGATTATTCAGGCAGCGAAGTGGGTGTTCTGTTCAGGAATACATTGTATAAGCTGATGACAGTTTGATGAGTATGATTCTGACGAGGAAGGGGAAGAGGGACAATCTTTCCCATCTGACCTGGAAGTGTCGGATGAGGATGAGGACGGAGAAGAGCCACAGCCACCGGCTGCGAAGCCAAAGGGGAAGAAGGATGATGTGGCGCCATCGAAGATAGGTACGAAGCGTAAAGCAGATCCGAAGGAACCAAAGAAAGTTGCAAAGAGAAGTGAGTGATATTTGACCATTGGACGAGGGTACGCTGACGTGGGTTCAGGACCAGGTGCTCGTGTGGACGTGGAATATGAGATGGAGATGGAGACTGAGCCTCTGTCAAGGGAGATGGTAAAGAATTGGTGATGACTTGATGACCCAGAGTATGGCTTAGTATTTGATTCTGCATTTCCCTGCATTGTACTCTACAGTATGATCTTGCATTCCCCTCCCATGCTCCAAGCTCCTCCGTACCCCCCCTTAAATGCATGGTCATTTCGTATACTTATGTACTTTGCTTCCGTCGGAAGTATGTCATGAATCGTAACGATCCGAGCGCGAAGTGTGATGAAACTGACCAGAGTTTGCATGACATCTCTCCCTACCTATTTCCTCCTCCCTACTATCACTACTACCACTCTGTACCCGATGTCACCCTGACAACCCTCCCTCCTTACTGTATCATGCCTCTCCGTCGCTCATCCGCCTCTGCTTCCGCTTCCCCTGTCGCATACAACTCACCCTCTGCCAGGTCTCGCCCTGGCACAGGGACAGTCAACATCGACCCTCACGATGCTGGTTCTCTAGCCGACACCACCACCACTGGCTTAAGCTCAAGAATGGACAGTTTCGCAGGAGAACAAAAAGTTGTCAATGCCCTCGTGGGTAGACTGATGAGTCGTGTGAGTCTCATTTGATCCCTCACACCCACCTATCACGATTATACAATCATCAATGAGATGAAACTCCACTGATGACTAGCTCCCTTGCAATGCCGGGGCTCGAGAAATGAGCAAA